>NW_011967148.1:556793-570228 GCF_000949405.1 Vollenhovia emeryi
AGAGAGGGGGGGGGGGAAGAGAGAGAGAGAAGAAAGGACAACTTCATAGTGATGAGGAGGTTTGTGGTGCTGTATTTATTGTCTGGAGGTTCCGTGGTAACCAGAGGATGTCCCTCCTCCCGTTGAGGGGAGAGGATTCGCCCTCGAGCGATGTGCAGCGGTGTAGCACCAATACCTGCGTTCGTCGGTAGGAATAGATGGTAGGTGATGATTACGGGTTCGAGGAGAGCGTGTAACGACGCGCCGGCATCGACACGCGTGTAGTTATAAAATATATACCGGGCGACCTGTTATTTGTGACGAGCGCGTTGGGAAGAGGAGAAGAAAAGAATGCCAGAGAGCTAGTTGAGAACGTTCGGCGCCGCAGCACACCTCTCTGACATTCTGTAGCGTTATTTGAATAAATGCGTGCGTATGTATACAGTATTCAGTATTGCATAACAGCTTGCGCATATGGAAAATGATTTGCCGTTGTATTTGCGATTGCATGCTACAAACGCGATAGTGTAATAGAGAAATGGCAATTTGGCAATGGAAAAAATTAAATTTTAATACCTCAGTATGTGAAGTTTAAAATTTCAATTCCGTGACATACCGAAATGACAAACGATCCAGGCATTTCAATATTAATTTGTTAAATATTGCTTAAAAATGCTGTTTCTATGCACCATTCGATGCATACAAATTTTTGAAATGTCATATAACTCCTTGTCCCCAACATTCTAAAATATTATTACAAGTTCTAAAGTGACTTTCAAAATTTCTACAATTGAAATTTCCACAATTGATATTTCCGTTCGGATTTTAAAGTTAATTGCAAAATCATTTTAGAAACATGATAATTACATATTTTTATTCTCAGCTCAGATAATTTATTTGCTAAAAGAAAGAAATTTAAAAAAATGATATGCGTTTGCACATTGGTTTCTTTTCTTCATATTTCCATGTTTTTGGTAGCATGGGAACGTATCGTAAACTCATCTATCGAATACTCGATCAAACTGTCCCTGATTCGAGTCTGTGGGATCCGAAAGCTGCCGGCCATTATCCTCCGTAACGAGTTTAACGCAAAGCCGACGAAATTTACGCTCTATCGATTTTAGTTCAAGAACTATGACAAGTTATAACTGAAACATTCGGTGGCTGGTATCCGACGCCACTTGACGCAAGTTTCACGATCGCCGTAGCCATCCATTTTATGCCTACGACATCAATTAGCTGCGATGGAATTGATTTGAGTTTCCAGTTGTAACAATCGTTAACTTAGATCTCTTTATTCCTTTATCGCTATAATGATGACAGATTTTCTTCTCAAATCTATTTCTTCCTTTGAATTTCATTAATCTAGACCAAAAAACTTTTTTCTACTAGTTTACTTGGTAAAAGTTTGCCTTTTCTTTTCCATTCCTCTACCTCCATTCCCGTTTCTTCTTTTCTTTCTTTCCTCTCTTTTCTATTAAGATCCCATTAAGATCCTACTGAAGGAATATTAATATCCTAATTTCGAAGTTTTAAAAAAATTGTAATTTCGCAACTGTTTGTTATTAATTTCATTAAGTGCGATTTGAATTTTTTCAATAATTTCTCGGTACGAAATGTGTATTCTGCATTTCATTAATACGTTTTACTGAAATATATTATACAATACTTTTTTATTGTTGCTACGTGCAACGTTAATTTTGGTATATATAAATATGTTAAACCACTATAATTTCTCATCCCGAAAGTAGTGACCCTACGACTTGATGCGACACGAAAATCTAATATAGAAAATTGTACTGCGATGTGTTCTCCGCAAGATAAATGACGGTTATTCGTTATGATGGTATCGTGCGTGGTGGTAGCGACAAGTGCGTATCTATGCATCGTATAAATTGAATGAGGACTTCCAATCCGTGGCGCGAGAGGAATGCTCGCTCCTACAACTAGATGAGATCGAACCTTCAGGTTTCGTGTTATCTTATCAATTTCACGAGATAGCCGTAAACAGGTTTAAGAGAATTCTAATTAGCATATTACCACCTGTCCCTCCCTGAATACTCCACTGCACCAGCTAAGGAAAATTTATTAACGCCCGTATACCCCCGTCTGGTTAACGAAGTGCTTTCGCGCGAGCGCATTGCCCGCCACGAAGAATGCCATTAATTATGCGCATCCTGCGACTTCTGCGAGTTTTGTTGCGGAATCCCACAAGGAAAACAGCTACAACGTGTAAGTATGTGTTTCGAAGATGCTGTTTATTCCTCGTGGACAATATTTATATTTTGTTAGTCTTTAATTAAATCAATTTAAAGTTAACGAGTTCGTAAATTGTACGAGAATTTTTTTAACTGTCTCATACATTACATCGCGACGTAATCTCTATTTATAGAATTTGCAGAATCTCGTGTTGTGTAAATTAAAAAATTATTAAACTTTTAAATGCAGGAAGAAATAAATTACTATCGTACGATGATGTCCTGTCATGTAATAGTATTTTCTTGACTTGTTGTTTCTCATAATATCATTTCATACTTATTTTTATTTAACAAATTTCAGAAATATTTAAACACTAAAATGCACAAGACCGTAAAATATCGAATTTACAATATTTGAAAAATCCAAACTGCAACATTACTTCAATATATTTTATTTTAAATAAAAAATGTGTAACTTTGTTTTGCAAAAGTAAAAAGTCTAATGGACGACAAATCTCGAACATATCAATATTACATATATCGCAAATTTTCATACATTAAAACATTTATTGCAATTATCTCATTTATCAATTGTTCAATGCATTACTCCCGTCAGAATTTCCCATTTTCCAGCATTATAGAAATTTAACAATGACATTTAAATCTTTCATAGAACGAACTTAAAATGCCACATGTGTCACTAAATATGTCACTTATATTTGCCACGATATCAAATTCCACCTGTCAGACGGCAAACGTACTCGACACTTTCGTCGCGTCACGGAACAATAAAGGCCGAATCATTATTTCATCGCAGGTACGCCCGTTTACCTGTTGACAGATATATTCCTGGCGACGCAAATCATAAAGTGGCGGAAAAAAAGGAGCAGCGACCCAGCGCTCGAGGAGTGCGCTCGATGCGATAGAATTTTGATTAAGCGGCCCCGGCATGCCGGCACCGCGATGCATCCCGCGCGAAGTCTCTTGATTATTAAACAAGCACTCTGCATATAGAGCCCGGGCTCAAGCATACCCTCCACGATAAGCGAAAGTAAGCATTCTGGAATAATTCTTCCTGCAGAGTCGAGGAGCGATCCTTTCACCTCGAGGACCCGTCTCACGCTTCAGTTGGAGTTTTAACCGAGAATAGCAATTTAGATAATAATACATTATGGACTATTTCTCGAGAAACTTGGCGTCATTCCGCCTCATTGTGTGTTTCAAGTTTACTCCTCGCTCTAAGATTTTTGTTGCAAATTTTATTGGATATCGAATACTTGAGAAAAAAAACAAAACAAAACAAAATTTTTTATCAACCGGATTTTTCGTTATTTTAAAAATTAAACTTGTTACGTGCCAAAGAATTTATTCAATAGCAGTTTTATTCTTTTGTCATTCGGTAGAGCTTTTCTCGACCTACCAATCACTTTATTATCCAATTTTGACTCGCCAACTTCTCTCTGTAAAGTTCGTTTCAACGTCTGTTAATACGTCGTTCAGGAGCACGCTTGAGCGATCGAGGTTGCAAAAGACATTGCCTTTTCAACTTGGAGGAATCCTGACGCGCGTCGTTGGAGATAGAGAAAGCGTAGTATCTTCTCCTCTCTTGTTAGAGAATTCGATTCTTCATACGAAAGCGGTTAAAGACGGCCCCTCAAAGGCACCGATCGAGCTACGGAATTACGGGAGGACCCGAAGGAAGACAGCCGTCGGTTACTCTCCGGACAGGCGATTCACGAAGGCGAAAAAACAGGATGCACTCGGTCGTACCTGGCGGTCGATCTTTCCACCGCATGGCAGATCGATCTCCCGATAACGCGGCTCTTAGTAATGTAGCTGTCAATCCCTTTAATTAAGGAACCTCAAGAGTATTGCTCGTAATGCCCGATGGGGATGATAGGGTGATGCCGCGAGCTTCGGATGTAGAAGGAGATGGAAGACCGCGGACGGATGGACAAGGGAAAGAGTTATATCCAATTCCGTTAATTACCATACTTCGCGAAAGAACCGTATTCTCGATAATCGAACAATTTTATTTCGGTCCACTTTCCCTACGGACTCCCACAATATTTCGGATATCACGAAATATCAAGCTTTAATTATATGTAGATCTGCTGCTGATGTATCGAGTGTAAAATTCTTTTGCAATCATAATTATGATTGTTATATATGTACGAAATTTAAAAATCTAATGAAATTTTATGTGGAAGTGAATTTAAGTTGAAATATAATTGCATTAAAGCTGTCATTTTTAAATGGAAAAAAAAGCGAGATTGTATCTTCTGATCGTCTACGCATCGCAATGTCGTTGCGAAGAAACGCCGGAAATCGCAGTTGATCGCTTCATTCACGAGGGGTATTTCAGAGCCAATAGTGAATTGAGAGATTAACCAGGATCCCTTCTGCAGGTCGAAATAAATCTGGTTAAGGTCCGTGTCAGCTTGGCACGACACGTAACGCGTCACGGACAGCACACAAATGCCACCCTTCTCTCTCTTTTTTGTGTTAAACAGTTTCGTGAAAATCGCCGGTGCAAATATCGTACGGTGGGTCTCCGGCTCGAGATTGAGATTCCGCTTTGGCGACGTGGGTCTCCTTCGGACGGCTGGAAATACGAAGGCGACTGTTATTGGAGGGTCTTCCTCCACCTCGCTCTGTCGCTCTTCTTTGCGTTCTGCGTTTCCTCCTTATACCGCTTCCAAACGTTCTCCCTCCATCTATCGCTTCCACCTCGACCCTTCTACGAGCTGTTTCGCGCCGTTTCTGGGTGCTCCGAGAGTGTATCTCTCACTTGCCCGGAATACTTGGCGCGGTTGTATATTGTGAAAAGAATTTTGTTTGGACAATGCGACCAGTTTAGTTACATTGATCTTTACGAGATTGCATCTAATGCGTCATTTATTTTCTCCACCGGCGCGTTCTTCTGATTTGCTTTTATTCTGGGATATTCTTGTATGTTCTAAGAAATGTCATTTCTATTTTTTTTTCTAACTATTTAGTAACTACTATCTATAACAATTACAAGTTTTTGTACACTAGCTTTCCTCAACTTGTGTGGAATAAAATTTTTAGGGTCGCCTATATTAATATTTTTTAAGTGTATAATAATAATACACAGTTGAAAAATTTGTGTAAAATTTAACAGATATCACATGTCCCAAACGGTCTACACAAATTTTTGTGTTAATTTAACATAATACGGATATGTTAAATGAAAATCACACTAATACTCTGTTAATATTTTAACACAAAATAAATGCACATCTCAAAATAATGTGAAATAAATTTTGTGTAAAATTAACATATTTTTAATGACAAAATAAATTTAAAAAATGTAATTTTTACATTTTACAGATATAATGAGTCAAATGACGGTTCGAAATCACTCTCATTTATGTTATATAGAATAAAATCACCATTTTATTCTGTACATTTTAACAGATAAATCTTGTTACTAATAATATAGAACATATGTATTGTGTAAGATTAAAAAATAAGTACACATTGTGTTGTTTTAACATTTCTTTTCAGTATTTTAATAATTTTACATTTGAAGTCAATTAACACAAGAGCAATATGTTAAATTAACACATGAATTTGTTAAACATTTAACACAAACATTTTAACCGGCATTATTTTAAACAAGAAAACACAAATTTTCCAACTGTGTAAATGTAACATTTTGTATCTTATTTAACTTTGGTATTACAGCATTTGTCTAATTTAATCTCTCGCGCATTACTTTTCCTTTTCTCTGAGGGTGAAAATTTATAGATAAATATTTATTTCTTTTCAAGTGTGGAAAATGTAAGAAAACCTCGCGTCTCGAAGCAGACAGAAATGTGTCCTATGTAATATTTTAATTGCATGAGTATTCAAATATACAAAACTCTCAACATTCTTTGGAATCAGAATCTATGCCATACCAAATCTGCAGAGTTTAGATTTCTGTATCCCTCTTCGGCCTTTCACTTTCAAGGTTAAATACATACGCACGCAACAAAATTATATAGAATTCGTGGTTTGCCAACGAGCAGTTCGGTGAAATTGACTGTGTTTTTTCGTGCTACAACTCGTTAAATTAACACGTTTGTCCATTCGAGTTTTTTCTCTTTTTGTTTTAAAGAGAATTCTGAGCTACGCTATAACTTTAGTGGGAAAAAAAATATCGCGATCGTTATACGATGGAAATTATCCTATGTTATCGTGTCGCGTTGCAATCTCCAGGTGAGAAGAGTTTTATATTTCTGTGAACGTGTTATAACCCATTAACTACTTGTTGCGAATTAACGATTTAACAGCAAGTACGATATTACGATAGCAGTTTATTTTTTATAAACTTATTAATTTCTTTCTTCAACATACAATTGTAGTATTATTATTTAAGAAAAAATTGCGTTCTTTGCAAAAGAATCTAATATTCAAATTAATTTTCATTAAAAAAATTTAATTTTTCTTCATTAAAATTTCTTTAATTATTAACAGAGATATCAGAGTTTAATTAAATGTTTATGCATTTCTTTAAATTAAATTTGGCAAATATTTTCTAAATTTTATTAAATATCGTTTCATTTCCTCATAGACACAATATCACGTTTCATTCATTCATATATATATATAAATTTTCTCCTCAACCATAACGATTATAGCGAGTGCTAGTATAATGACCGGCGTCTAAAAAGTTGCGTGACTGCGTGTCTTTTGACAAAAATGCGAATCACTATCGTTGCCTAAACAAACCCCTTGACTATGCGATAAATATGCACGCCTACCTTTTCACTGGACCAACAACGCACGAACGGGGCACCTCGGTCAAGCCCGCGGGCGTGTTCGATCCCGGGTACCCGATAAAATAACAGAATAATCCCCCCCGTCGGTATATACATACATATACGCACGCATACACACACACACACACACATATATATTGTTTATATATATCTGTATATGCATGTGTGTATATATATCTATATATATCTTTGATACCGCCGCCGGTGGCACATTCAATTCTACGGAATCTCGTATCATCTGATATACACTTAATCCCTGGAGTGGAACAGTGACTGAGGCTGCGATTCCGCAGAGCTACGCAGCGAGAGGGATTTGCCACCGCCGAAGGATGGAAGGGAAAAGGTGATAGTCAATGTAAACGAGAGACAGAGAAAGAGGGAGAGTGGAGGAGAAAGGGAGAGCGAAGGAGGAAACGCGAATAAAAGCGAGATAAAGCGGCTGACGGTAGCCGGATTGTCCAATAACGTTAGCTACCGGAGCTTTTTTTTCGACTAATGAACCACCAGCTTCATTATCACGCGGCAAATAGCGTACTACTCGCGGAAAGGATCCGCCGATGCTCGATCTTCGACTCCCCTGAATCCTCCGCGCTAGCCTCGTGTAGAAAGAAACGCGCACAATACTTTTGTTTAGCGTCAGCATTTTAATTAACTTCCTTCTTCTTCTCACCATCTTACAATTAAGATGCCCCGTACCATTCGTACAACTATTTTTAATTAGAGAACACGAGATTAATTTTTCTTTTCTTATTACTATAGCAAGTTTATTGTAAGATATTAAAGTATTTTTAATGAAAGAAGTCAAGTTTAACGCGCTTACAATAATCTTTTTTTAATTTACAGTAGGATATATATATATATATATAATATGGTATATTTCATTCTTATTCACTTGTAAAACACTAGAAAACAAATTATGTTGATGACGGCGCGCGTGAAAATTAATCTAGAACAGCAGTCCAGGGTTAATGCTCTTTAACGCTCAAAGCTTTACACACCATTGCACTACAAATCCGTGTGCTATTATGTCCATCGGGAAAATATTCAATATGCAACTTCTCTTCGCGTACATATTAAATAAGAATTATGATTAAATGAATAGTGTAAATTATTCCAAAATTTGATAAACGAAAAACGTAATCTATACTTATTAAGTATTCGTTCATTCATATCGTTACAAGGAAAGAAACTTTATAGATTACATATCAAAGAAAGTCCAGCTAATGTTATTCGCGTGCAAAATTTTACATATTTGCGATATATCTTTTTGACGCGCTCGCGGTTCTAAAATCTGATATTTTGACTGGGGAAAAAAATACCAGGAATTCGTGCGAGGGATCGAATGGAAATCGAAAAGTGTCGCAAATCTGTTTTCCCGGAACTATGCTGGCTCGGCAGATGCGTTATGACAGAGTGGGTCGAGCATGGCTGATAAGGAACGTGCTTCGATTTAATGCGCTCGAAATTTCGCGGAAATCGGCAAAATAACAGGAAAGCACATCCTAACCATCGACTTCGCAAATCACAACGATGTTACAGCGAGGGGGAAGTTCCAATCGCGCGATTACAGAAAATTTTTCGACAAGATAACGCGCGTCTTCGAAGTTTGCCTTAAAGAGACCGAGAAATAATTCTCACACGATAATTTTTATTAACGATAATGTCACGTGTCTCGATTCAAATTCTTGCGATTAGAGTTACGAATTTCTAAATACTTTCGTGGCGATGGGATTTACATGGGCGGTATTTACGTTAGCGGTCGATAGAGTATCGCGTGTTGAACGTAGGGGAAAGATTTCGTTGTGTATAACAATGAAAAGCGCCCTGAATTTAGCTTTAAATAGATCCCCGTTGCGCTCATTCGATTTGAAAGAAAAAAATCGGCAGATTTTTGGCCGCTCTACCGCGAGAGCACTCGACTTTCCATTCTATTCTATTCGGAAGAGCAAACAAATTAATACTTTTTCTCACAGAGACGCGCGTTACGGTTACGCTTCCCGGCGATTGGCATTGAGCCTCCGCACAATGCCGGGCGCGTTGATGCGTGGATAGTTCTCGCGACGCGTTTCTCGAGTGTCAATTAAAATATGCGATGGAAAATATCGAAACAATGAATCTGCCCGTCAGCAGATCGATGTATCGAAATCGATGCGTGCTCCAGCGATTTTTGCTTTGTTCCCGCATATTTTGTTTCCTCCCGGTTTTTTTTCCACAACTAACGTGCATTG
Source organism: Vollenhovia emeryi (assembly GCF_000949405.1). Taxonomy (NCBI): domain Eukaryota; kingdom Metazoa; phylum Arthropoda; class Insecta; order Hymenoptera; family Formicidae; genus Vollenhovia; species Vollenhovia emeryi. The sequence goes on from NW_011967148.1 coordinate 565,989, forward strand.
TTTAGACCGTGTTCAAGCCTCGCGCGCGTTGGTTAAAATGAATTTTTACGGTGTGTTCCTGGTTTGTAAGCGGAGCAACCGCGATAAAGCGAAATTCCAACCGCTTGTCGATCGCTTTTGTAAATTCGGCTCTTCACACTCGCGTATCATTATCGGCGCAACGGAACGAGGGTTATCGATTAAATGTCCTATACGAGCCTATTAAGTCCCATCAGTATGTTTAAATGGTACTTTAGCGAATATTTGTATCCGACTATCGCATCAAAGTTCTATAATGAAATGCTGTAGAATGCGAAATCTGAAAAATTTATCAAAATCCATGGCGAACATTGTTCAAACGTAATTTACCAGTAATTATCTCGTTTCAACAGAGATGTATTGAATGAAACAGAGATGAAATGTGCTGTTGCAAATTCGTATAAAAGTGTAAGAAATCGCAATATACGCGGATCTATGAAGGAAAAAAAACACAAAAACTTCCACACACGCAAACAATCTGCTCTGTGTTAAACATAATCCTTCATCCAAATAGTCGATAGCATCTGGTATTACGTGACATGTGCACAAAGTTTCTATATTTTTGGAGAGACGTACTCGCACGGGTTTTCTACTACGATTTTCTTCTTCGACTCCCCCCTCCCCCCCCCCTCTCTCTTCACACGTAAATCTTTTTATGTTCTCACACAATTTTTCTCTCCTATCATCGTCACGATCGCGCGAACTTCTACCTTATTCCCTCCTGGCGCTCGTTTAATTTTTCCCGAAAAGCGGTGCGGGGATTAGCGCCCTTCGCCTGGCTGGGCTATTCTTTCCTCGCGAGTATATCACTGCGGTCCGACTTTTCCCATCTCCGCCGTCTGCAACGATATCACCGCGGCCACCAAATATTTACGAAATGCACCGGCCGGCGCCGCGTCGGCCACCCGATGTCTTGAGACACTTCTCTTCGTCTACGTTAAAGGGGCGTACTCGAGTCTCGAGTACGCTCTCCGACGTTTACGTCTCTTAACGTTAAGCGCCCGGATAATAGCCGTCTCGCTTCCGAGCTAATCTCGCAATTCGCGTGACCGCTCTCGTCTGATCGGGTGTTTTAAACTGCCCTCGTTTCGGACGGCGGTTTTATCGTCCGTTCTCGCGACACAGCTGAGATCGTAACAACGTGGTCGTCATCGCGTTTATTATTGCCGAAGACACAGCGAGGTCTAAGTCGGCACCCGTTACAATTACGGTGTTAGTTTTCCCCCTTTTTTTTATTTTTACGAACATTTAAGAGCGTCCATCTGTCTCGAGTTGTTATAACGTGCTAGATAGAGGTTGAACCGTTCGTTACAGTTTCGTTACCAAGTTTTATATATCGAAAAAGGCGTGGAAAGAGGCATGTGGTTTTCGGTTAAAGTATCAATTTCGTTGTCACGAATAAGTTCCTATTTCGAATATAATTATGTTTCGCATTAATTTTAACCTATTCGTCGCGATGTGAATGAAATTCTAAGCGTATGACAAATGAATAAATATAGCAGAAATATCATTTGGGGCGACAGTTAATATCATAATCCGAGTACAGGATTAACTTTCAATAAATACCTTGTACTGTTCTGTGCACGCAATTTATCTCTACAGTTTCTTGAATAAGATAAATTTTTAACAGACCCCGGGATCGACTCATATTTCATTCATTGTTATTTAGATAATATCCAAATCAATGTTCATCGCGTATGCATCACGTGAGTATCAGTATAATTTGATATTTATAAAGTATAGTTCATTGTTTCCGTAAGTAATTTATGCATTATCGCAAACTATTCATGATCAAATACGAGAAACGCTAAGCGAGATTAAATTTACCTTGCCGGAATGTAAATTAATTATGCGCAGCACAAATCAAAATTTCTTTCTTTTAGCATCTCGCTGGACGAAGGTGGCTAAAATCTCTCAACTTTTTAAATCCGTTAAAAAAAATAAATATTAAAGAATCGCGATAAAAAGGCGTTGCATTTAACAGATCGTGCAATCGAGATCATGCAATATCTGGCAAAATACCATGATACGGAAAGTCGATAAAATATTTATTCGACAAAATGCAATTTGCAAAGTATGTTTGAATAGTTTCATTTCAATAACTCGGTTTCAACAGCTAGCCCGTGAATTAAAATAAACAGCATCTCACTTCCGCCTGATCGTTTCTACACGATCCATTCTATAAAAGATACACGAAGGGGAAAAAAGTTAGAACGTTTGTTCGAACGTTCGCTCGCACGTATTTTCTCTTTCGGGAAATTTCCATCGTGTCTCTACATACAATTATTTCCGCGGGAACCGAAGCACGGAGGCGAGCGAAAATTAAAACGAATTACATCAAAAGGAATATCGAAAAAGATTTAATTTCGGACGAATCACCGATCGTGTACGTCACGCGCGAAAAGATCCACGTATTGAGATTTCATCCAACGTCCGAGGCGGCAGAGTGAAACAAAGCACCTAGTCGACAAATTCAAACGAACTCGATAATGAATTCGCGACAAACCGGCCGTGAGTTCTTCCCGATGTAGGCTTTTATTCGATACCTTTCGAATCGAAGATCGTCGAATAGTAATGCGCCTATAGATTACTGGCGTTTAATTTCATCTGCTCGTCGATGCAAATATCGGCGTGCGCGGTAATCGATATGTTTCGTTGAATTATTACAAGATAATAGCAAACAGATTTTGAGAAGAAGTCGACATTATGCAGCTACGTTCTACGACCGATTTCAAGTCGATCGTCTTTTCAACAGAAATTTGATTAAGTGGCACGTCTTTTTAAATTTGTAACCTTCGAATTTTTAATAACAGTAGAACATAGATTTGCGCTATTTAGCTTTGATAGAAGATAGTCGAGAAGCTCGACGATTACATGCATGCGAACTAATGTTTAAATATTGTACGATTGTATACTTGGTCATAATATACATATGGGACAAAATAATAGACAGTCGCATTATTAAAACATATATATGGATAGATTATAAACGATTAGAATAAAACTGGCGCATTATTAGAATAAATGCAACTAATAATCACAAGTACGGTTTCATTAAATATATTAATTCAAATATACGAGGTGAAGAAAATATTTTCTATTTTTTTCTTAGTTTTCTGATGCGTACAATAATAGATTGTCTAAATTTTTGTTTTGCTGCATTAATTTCTATAATCTTTAAGATTATAATGAGATTACGAAGGAAATTAATCAATATGAATCTTTCTTTGCATTTTCTCAAAATCTTATATTAAACAATTATTATCTTCATTTCATAGTCTTCAAATGCATATAAACTCGAATAATGATACATTCTCCAGTATTGATTTGTTAATTTATTCTAATCTGTTTCAATCTATCCATTTTCAAGCAATGAATCTATGAAAACTGAATGTGTATTTGCAAAATTGTATGTCCTTAAGTTCCAACCTGCATTTTACATAAGATCAAGTGCGATTTTTACATAGATCCATCACGTCAATTTAAAATAAAAGGTAATTCACCACTCACTGATACGATGCGCAACAGCGGAGTTGTAATCTCCAACGTCGTTCAACTACGTCAAACAATAAAATACAAAGGTATGATTACTTTAGAATAATTACATAAAATCTAAATTATTGCATTAAATATTTCATATTCTCTTTAAATAAATACTTAATAAAATAGTTATAGACTCGAAAAATGTCTCTCTTTTAAATATAATAAACTCATAAAATTTCAACGTACGTTTTTGTTTGTAACTTTTCTTCGAATTGTTTGAGCAAAGAAGACAAAAACAAGGGAGCAGATGCTTCATTTTGCAAGTAGCAAATAATATATAAAATATTAAACACGTACCTCATGGTTGCTCCGCCGTTGCCCGATGCCTCCGAGGCCGCGTCCTCCTCTCAGACTTCCTTGTTGCACTCACACAGTATCACTCGCGAAAATGATTAATTTCGATCGCGCGAAATTTTGCGGGGCACTCCCGTACGCGACGTACCATAGATTACCACGAAACGCACCAAGTATTATTAATAGATATCGTGTAACTTTCCGTCGCACAAATTATTCAAACCGGTAACTTGTTCACTGAGAAAAATGTCCGATTAAATATAATCGGATAATCCAATTACATGATAACAAACGGATATATCCGATTAAATTGTATATCCGATGAAAAATTTGATCGGTTTTTCAATCAAATTTCATCGGTAATTGCATTTCATCGGATAAATTT
>NW_011967148.1:576177-582713 GCF_000949405.1 Vollenhovia emeryi
ATTTCGCGCGCTCAGGCACGGCGACACGACGAGTGATAAAAGTGTTCCTATGAATGCCGCTCTCTTTATTTAATTCAAGTAAAAATCTGCAACATGTTGTAACTTCAAAGTGTTGCAGCTGTCAAAGTGGTCGGTGAATATCAGTTACCACGAAGGTTGTTACTATGCTAAAAAGGACGACATTCGTAGCAACACTTTTATCACTTGTCATGTCGCCGTGCCTGAGCGCGCGAAATCTCAGGCCTATCGTTTACGAAATATAATCGCTTATTATTTAAAAACTATTACAGCCTCGACATTTTTGCATTGGAATTTTCGTCTTGAAATTTGCTAAAGAATTTACGATTGAAAAGATATCCGGTGGTTTTAATACACCCCGTGTATCTGCAAATTTCAGTAATAAACGCTTATTCTGCATTTCATTGATACCGACGTTCCCTAATTGCGTTTTATAGCCGAGGACACGGACCGCCGAATAAATATGGATATTACGTTCCATTGTAAATAAGGAAACATTTACAATGGAGAATATTTATATTAAAACGTATTATATATATATAGATATAAGCCGCTTATTTTAAAGGTGGTGTAGATCCAGTTTCAAAATCTTGGTAAGATAAATATGCCGCAGCAGTTTGCATACTCATCTCATTAAAATTCATGATGTTACAAAATTCGACTTGCGCCGCTTCGAAAATAAGCTGTGAGTATATTATTTTCTCATCTTTCCAACAAATTCATGAAAAATAACACACAACACGCAGGAGACATGTCTTATCGGTGAGCAAAGCAGCTCGTTACGGCACAGATGGATCGCCGCGGAATAAATGTATAAATAGACGTAATGAGAAAGATTGTTTTGTGACGCGAAGACTTATTGTTCGTTTCAACGACCAGAGTTATTGCCTCGGCGCCACTCTTGCCTTTGTCACATTAGGCCATTAGGCGGGGACATACCGCCATTATCTGTATCAATACGGCATTACAGCCGCCGAGGCTTTTTGCGACGAATCGGAGCAGGTATTCTCATCAACCGAGACAAGCAAATCACGTGAGTGCACCTGCTGGGTAGACATTAGAAGAGCTGAGACCACTTTCTTTTCGCAGGCACGCAAGCTATCGGAATGCCTTGCTGCATTTTCAAGTATACATGCGCGCCTTATATCCAATTTATTTGATGCGCATATTTATAAAAAGGAGCTCCTTCTATTCGACAAACTGAACGGTATAATTAACGAACATTTCTTTGCATTTCTGTTAACAAACAGTTCGGTAATTATAACTCTTGGAAATTTGTATTTTCACTGCATATTTATATAAAAGGAAATTGATTCTATTCGACAAACCGAAAGGTGTAATTAACGAAATTCTTTTCACGTTTCTGTTAACAAATAGCTCGGCAGTTATATATACTCTTAGAAATTTGTATTTTCCCAAGGACTCTCGCGACTCCCCTTTTAAAAATATGTCCCTCCTCCGAACTCGAAAACATCTATTTCCCATCTTTTATACCGTGGATACCGTAGAAAAAGAGAAACCGCATTGGAATATTCCTTTTCGTTTGCGTGTTCTGTCCCGCGGCACGTTTAGACCCCGAGCCTTTAAGTCCCTTGCATTATTACTCGCGTTCCTTCTAACTCTATTCCGTGCGCCATAATAATTTGCAATTTTGCGCTTTTGCCATTACTTCCCCGGGTCTTTCCTATTGGCACACACCTCTCTGTTTGCGCACACCAAGGATAAGTGATTATCGTAAAATTCCTTTTTTCGCCGGGCCGGTCGCCGGTACGGCGCAAAGTTGAGATATGGATCAAGGAGCGTAACCAGTATATCCGCTTGTGGCGGCTTATAAAAATGCATGCGTACCTTGGTGAGTGCATCAAGAGGGAATGCCGAGATACACACACAAGCCCCCACCTCCCGGGCTTCCCTCCCCGCCCGTGTTTGTGCACATATCGACAACTCGCGGGAGAGTACATGCTCCCTCAACGCAGATACTCAACTCAGACCGCAAACACTAGAGCGCCGCGCGCTCCGCAAAATAAAACGACGCCGTACCTATACACGACGCCCTCGTAACTCGCAAAAAAATGCATGGAGCGCGGCGCATAATGCGTTCGATCCAAAAAATCTCCCGGGCGAATGTTCCAATTACTTTCAGGTAGACCGGGATTTCCCGTTGTTTTACATAATCGCAGCTCCCGCCCCCTCGCCCACCGCCGTATTGGACGGCCATATTTTTTACGCCGTGAACGAACGCGTCATTTCGTAAACCGCGGGGGTACCGCCAGCCAGATTAAATCCCGTGCCCTTCGCGCCAAAGTAGCTTCTACCCCGACGAATAAATACACGGACGGCACCGTTCGCTAATTCTATATATATTCGCGTCCTTCCCGGAATATTTCGCGGAGAGACGAGATTTCCATGTCGCGTAAACCGGAGACGCCGCGCTCACCGAATGTTTATAAATAATTATATTATCGCAAACTTAAAAGGCTCTATTAAAAATTACGGGAAAACAAGGCGAAATGAGGCAGTTTCAATGATTTTAACGGAAAATATCAGCCGCGTGAACAAGGGAATCTTTTAATCCCGTTAATGATTCCGAGATGAATAATATATGGCGAAATTAATTCGGACGTATCGAGTTACGTGCCGATACGACGCAGCTTCCGCACGCCACTCCGTGGGCTTTTGAGCTTTTTTAAATTCAAGAAAATTCAATACAGTCGATATTACGCTCATCGTTTTTCTAGGCTGTCTACGCGCAAACTAAACCGCTTGCCAACGTGAGGCAGCGTTAGAATCTTGAAACAATTTTGTGGCCTAATCTACATTGTGCTCCTTGCGTCTAGAAACATTCTATTTTGTAACTAATGAATAGGTTTTAAAACATTTATGCGAGTTGATAAACTGTACATTATACAATCGCCGGTGATCCTTTCAAGCGCATTGATTTGCTGCTGATATGTAATGCACGGAGAGAATTTTCTCTTAAAACTTATCTTCAAAATCATGTAATCATGGAACGACACGGCATTTCGAAGAATTTTATTAGAGTTTTTGAAAGTTTGCCATACATTTTACCAGTAAAATGTAATTTTATGTAATTTTACTAGTAAAATGTAATTTTATGTAATTTTACTAATAAAACGTAATTTTATAGATTTTATTAGAAAAATGCATGGCAAAATGTCAAAAAACTCTCATAAAATTCTTCGAAATGCCGTGTTGTTCTACGATCACACGATTTTCAGGATAAATTTTTCTCTGGAATTAATTTTCTCTTAAAATTTATCCTGAAAATCATGTAGTCGTGGAACAATACGACATTTTGAAGGATTTTATGAGTTTTTAGAAATTTTACCGTAATAAATTTTAAGAGAAAATTCTCTCCGCGTGTAATATAACATAACATAAAATAGTATGTTTCTAATCGCAAAAAACACATTGTAGAGACTTAATATTGACGGAAGATGTGGGATCTCTCGCTCGAGTCCGCTGCAAAGGTACGATTTCGAGATTGTCCCAGCAGAGAACCGCGGAAATTTTTTGAAGCTCTCCGAAACTTTCTCAGGTCGTTACGCAAGTATTAATTATCAATCGTAAACTTCTAATGACTTACCGTCTCGGTGGCGCGCGCGTCGCTACGAAGTTAGACAAAATTGGGCCGGAATCCCTGAAAGCAAGGAAAAAGTAACACAATTACAGCCGTGATCGGACGTACGGGATTCGTCGCGACTTTTGCGCGGTTATCAGCTCGTTAGGAACTAATTCGAAAATTTTCCTCGCGCAGCAATAACAACGCTCGTACACGGTCTTGTTCAAGGGTGGATTCAGGGGCGCGCGGGGGTTCGCGTTTGTCCCGTGAGAATAATAAATTTACACTAGATAAAATGAGTTTCAAGACAAATGAAAGAATCAAAATAAAAACTTTGTAAGAAAGAAATCAATATCAAACTAAGATATTGAAAATCAATTGTATATAGAGGAAAGTCTCCTATTATGAGACAGGCTCCTAATGTGAGACAGCAGAGCTATCTGTTATGTTAATTCAACAATAGTAGAAAAAAAAGTGACCATCTAGAAAACATATTCATCTTTTAATGTAAATTCTTTAAAATGTTCTTACGTACTTGGAATCATATAGTAGATTTCTTCCTCCCTAACTGAAGACGTTTCCTGGAGCACCGAGGATGAACTCAAACGGTACAAGATTGCCCGTGCGCTTTTCAACTATTATGATTTCATTCTTTCCTTTGCCCACGGGTTCGTCACTTTCTGGTATTGTCCCTTTCTTCGTTTTCGGCACATATCTGGAAGATTTCCCACGAGTCATTTATAACAGATCCGTTCTTAATACAAAGGAAAGTCGCCTAGTACGAGATAGGCTCCTAATGTGAGACAGCGGAGCTTTCTATTATGTTAATTCAACAATAGTAGAAAAAAGTGACTATCTAGAAATCTAGAGTATCCTTTAATATGAATTCTTACTTAAAAATGTTCTTACGTACTTAGCGTCATATGGAAAATTTCTTCGTCCCTAACTGAAGACGTTCTTGGAGCATTTAGGATAAACTCAAGCGGTACAAAATTGTCCGTGCGCTTTTCAGGTGTTATGGCTTCAATCTTTCCTTTGCCCACGGGTTCGTCACTTTCTGTTATTGTCCCTTTCTTCGTTTTCGGCACATACCTGGAAGATTTCCCACGATTCATTTATAGATCCGTTCTTAATACAAAAGACAGTCGCCTAGTACGAGGTAGGCTCCTAATGTGAGACAGCGGAGCTTTCTATTATGTTAATTCAACAATAGTAGAAAAAAGTGACTATCTAGAAATCTAGAGTATCCTTTAATGTGAATTCTTACTTAAAAATGTTCTTACGTACTTAGTCATTGGAAAATTTCTTCGTCCCTAACTGAAGACGTTCTTGGAGCATTTAGGATAAACTCAAGCGGTACAAAATTGTCCGTGCGCTTTACAGTTGTTATGGCTTCAATCTTTCCTTTGCCCACGGGTTCGTCACTTTCTGTTACTGCCCCTTTCTTCGTTTTCAGCACATACCTGGAAGATTTCCCACGAGTCATTTATAACAGATCCGTTCTTAATACAAAGGACAGTCGCCTATTGCGAGATAGGCTCTTAATGTGAGACAGCGGAGTTTCTGCTAAATTAATGAGCATCATCCGTTGCTTCCACCGTGAATTTATTGCCCTCGGAGTGGGATCTTGTTCGGCAAAAAAATTACTAGACCGTGTAATCGTATCGAAAAAAGATTTGCGATTGAAAACCTACTGTCTCGTACTGGAATCCTATCTCGTAGTAGAGTACCTTCCTCTATGAATGCGTTCGTGGCTTTTTACTTTCCAGGGTTCCGCGAATTCATTTAAACGGCATTCCAGATCCAAGCCGCAAGTTTCACGAAATAAATACACAGAATTTCCGACTACGCGTCGCTTCCGAAAGAACCTCCCGACCTCCCCCCCCCCCCCTCAACCCCGCCATTAGTATTAATCTTTACGCCGTTTTCCCGCTCTTCGCGTCGCGCCGTAATCGCGTCGACGCCGGGCGAGAGTCTCGCGGCGCGATGCCCGGCTCGATTCGCCGATTTACAGATGGAATATCCACGAAAATACCAGTATACCTTGTACGCGAAAGCGCTCCGCCGCCGCCGCCGCCGCCGCTGCTCTCCTTCCCGACAATTACACGAGCGCCCCCCGCGGTCAACGGTCACTCTCGGCGCGCGCGCGATGCATGCCGGTCGCCCGACATGTCGAGACAACTGCGCGTCGCCCGGGGGAGGCCGCGAGGTAGCCCGCGCGTCGATCGGCAGGTAAATTTGGGTAAATTCTGCATCTTGCGCCACAGCGAAAGCGCTAAGAGCGACTGGAGGCACTGGAGCTCCGTCGCTTTCCAACCGTCCCCCTTCGTGAGAGACAAAGCCGCTCGCTCCCGGCGTTTTCGACCGTGCTGCAAGGATACACGGAATCGAGCCCCGACGGGGCGGCGCGGCGGTCGAGGGTCGGCGGTTCGGCGAGGAGGAAGCGGGCCACGGTAGGTACGGATCGGTGTTGATCGCCGCGCGCGAAAGACGTTAGAAATATCACTTGTCGCAATATCGAGCGAGTTACGCGACATTACCCGGCAAAATATCGAATAACTTACGCGACATTAAACCGCGCGGCGTACGTACTGCGCGCACGTCGGCGAGGCGCGAGGCGCGAGGCGCGAGGCGCGAGACGGAGCCGCGCCGAGAAGAGGAGGCGCAGCTTACGTACCGTCCGCGCTCGGGGAGAAGGCGCCGAGGAGCTGGCGCGCTAAGCGATCTCGCTTCCGGCGCCCGCGGAGAGGGAGCCCCCGAAGTGTATCTATCATCGTTGTAAATTTCGCCCTTCGGATAAAACGGAAACGCGATTTCGCGCGCGCGCACCGTCACGGTCATCGGCGCGTTAATAAAAAAGGAAAAGGAGGGGCGGGGAGCAGGAAGAAAAAAGGAGAGAGAGAGAGAGTATGTATCGCGCGCGCGGGAGCGCCCC
>NW_011967148.1:582868-586316 GCF_000949405.1 Vollenhovia emeryi
CCCCGTTTCACTCGCGCCGCTCGCGCGCGGGCCACACTTACCGCGCGGCCTCGGCCGACCTCGGCGAACCTCGGCCGCGCTCGGGCGAGCGACCGGCGCGCGCCCCGTGCCCCACTCGGCGCTCACGTCGCTCAGTGCTCGTCGTGCAGTCGTCGCGTTCCTATCCCTACCACGGTGCGCTCGCGCGCGGTAAGTCAACCCTTCGGCCGGTCGGCGCCTACGCGCGCGTACACACCCGGGCCGCCTCTCTTCGAAAGTTGCGTTGTCTCTCGCCGCGCGAAAGAACCGCGGGGGGCGGAGACGCGAGCGAGCGCGCGCGCGCGCGCTCGGATTCGAAACGAACTCGCGCGAGACCGTCGTCGCGTCTAACGCGCGCTAGTGGAAAGTGATCTCTCTCTCCTCTCTCTCTTTGGCCGCGGCGCGTTCCGAACTCGGAGGGGGGGAGGGCGAGATTCGACGGAGGCGCGTTTTCGAATCGGCGCGAAAGCAATGTCGGCCCGGACGATCTAGCCGCGACCGCGCGCCCCTCGCAACAAGTGTTGCACCAAGTGCGGCCTCTCCCTCCGTGTTTTTTTTTGCCGCCCCCTCGCGAGAGATCTCCCTCGCCCTGCCGTGTCGCCGCGGCGTACGCGAGTGTGCGCGAGTGGCTCTTCGGTGTGTGCTTCGTGGATCGAGAGGATTAACGCGGCGGTCGTGCGGGACATCGGCTCGCGGCGATGCCGGTCGAACCTCGGGGCGCGAAAACTGTGGTGACGGCCGATCGCCGCACCCGCGGGGAATGTCGCGTGCTGTGATTACCATCTACGAGGATCCTCCGCAAGGTAAGATTACCCTCTTTTCTCCCTTTTTCGCCGAGGCGGTTACACGTGCGTGACGACGATCGACGGCGGGGAAAACGTTCGCGGGGGGGGGGACCGGGCGATTCGCGCGCGAGCGTCACACGAGCGGACGCGATCGATGTGGAGAACGGTTGTTAAATGCCTCGCGCACAAATAACCGGGGGCTCATTTCGTGAATATTAATCGGCCCGGGCCACTTAGCCCGAGTCCGTACATTGTGCGCGCGGGGGGTGCGTTGCCCGTTTCGGCTGGTTTCGACGCCGGAGAATTTCGGAGCGACGCACGCTCGCCCGCGCGCCCTTTCTCGCGTCGTTTTTCATCGCCGTCGAAGCGTCTCGAATCGCGCGACTTTTCCCGCAACGACTGGATCTCGGAGGGGGGTCGATTCTGTATCTTGCGCTGAAAAAAAAATGTGGTAGATTCAACCAGTCTGTTGGAAAATGGACTAGTCAGAATTTTAGGATTCGCCAGATGTGTAGTGAGGTCTAGCAAACTTCTGGTTATGAAATATCGAGCCCTACCGTGCCAGCTAGAAATTCTGTTTGGTTTAAACAAAGTACATTCTATCGCACATGTCTTGTTAATACAATCGAAGCATTTTTCTCAGTGTACGCCGTAGCGAAAACGCTAGAAGTGAATAGCTTCGTCTCTCTCCGAGGGGACGGTTAGAAAGAGACGAAGCTGCTCACTTTTAGCACCTTCGCTGCATCGCGAGATGCAGAATTGACCCCCTGGTGTCGACTTGCATCGCTCAACCTGACACCGAGAAAATCGCTTTGATGAACAAGAATTGATTTGCACCAACAAGAAGACATGTATGATAGAATGTACCTACTCCGGTTAAGCCGAACCGAATTTCTGGCTATCGCGATATAGGGCTCGGCTGTTTCACAACCAGAAGTTTGACAGACTTGACTGTACGCCTAGCAAATGCTGAAGGAATTCTGATTCGTCCGTTTTTTAACGGACGACTGGTTGAATCTAGATTTCTGATTAATGCCACCAGATGTTTTTTTCCAGCGCAGCTTAATTCACTCTTGGTCTCTTTCTATGGGAAACGGAAAGGGCTAGAGTTAAAATTCCGCCGCGTCGGTGCAACCGGGCCTTAAAGACGGACTTGAAAATACGCCGAGACGTTTTTATTTCAAAATCGTGCGTCTCGAGAGTGTAACTTCGTGTCGCGGGCTTCCGTCTCTTCTGCTTAGCGCCAGCTTCGCAGACGTCGGTCAAGCGGAGTTCAGTCGACTCTCTTTCTGTCTTTTTTTTCCATCTTGTTGTCAAAGAAGAGACAGAGAGAATCAATTAACTTTTCCATCAGCAGTTAACCGACGTTCGCGAAACTGCAGGCCCTTAGCGTTTCATCGAACGTTCCTGGAATTGAGCGGCGAATTAAGGCGAAACGCTCGCGAGTGTGGATTCCTCGGGAATACAAATCGCAGGCGTATTTAGTAAATACTATTTACCTCCCTCCTATCGCGGAAATGAAATTTTGCCGCGCGTTGACGTATTGCCGCGCGCTTAAAATTGCATTATCGCAGTATCGCTTATTATGAATTCATTATATTAAAATGCGCGCGTTTGATACATTTAAACGCGTGCTCCGCGCGTGTATATTTTAATATTTGCGAACCGCTGAACGCGCGCGCCGTACATATTTTTCTTTCGTTTACTTCGTCATTAAAATATCTCCCCGCTTTCATTCACGATTCCGCGCTCGTTCGGTCGCCGTTCGCGTTATTTAAACGAAAATAAAGAGAAGGTGGGGGGGGGAGCAAAAAAAACGGGGGCGACTCGCGCGTCCGTAATTTTTAATTGCGGCGCTCCAAATTAAAAATCGCGCACCATTTTTCGCGGCTGCGCCGCGCCACACGTTCGGCTTTGCCACGCTCATTAACACTGGCTCCTCCGCCTCGCAACCTGCCCCCCTTAATTTCTGCGACAGCTTCGCGACGAGCCAATTTAAAAATTTTTAATTATAACGACAACAATGAGCCCCATTCGATCGACGGTTTCGCGCGCGCTCGGGTCGCCGGCGACTGAGGAAACTCGAAACTATAGGCTTATTTTCTGTTCCTACACTAGTGAACTAGTGCAACGAATTGGAGTAAGACAAGCATATTTTTTCTCATCCTAGCTTACTGCATTGGTTCACCAGTGCAGGAACAGAAAACAAACCTCATATCTCGAATCGGCGTAGGCTCGCAAATAAAGTTACATGTTTCATACACGGAAAAGAAATGAAGCATCAAGATCGGCGGAATCGAAATAAAATCGTTGAAGCAACATCAGTATTGTCGAATTGACGAATGAAAAACGTCAGATAGTTGTCTTATTAATCGGGATATTTAGTTCAATGCTTACAATTATAATCCATAGCAAATACAATTGAGTGAATTATTTATGTTTGTGGCAGCCCGTGACATCGATATTTAATTCAAGCAACGTCATTTTTGTTTAATTCAATAGTTTGTTTCCACGTGCGAACTTCATCGCGGTGATAATGACTTCAACTTTTATGAAATTGATTCCAACAATGGAGGTTCAAAGCATTTTGAATTATGACTTTTAACTCACGAACTCAGCATGTTTTTCGCAACGACTATCTAGTT
>NW_011967148.1:586587-665249 GCF_000949405.1 Vollenhovia emeryi
GTCACTTAAAAAGGGACCTGATAGGTCGAAACATTGTGGCGTGTATATCGACGATTGTTCGCGATTATTCGACGACGAGAAATCGGCGTAGACTCGCAAGTAAAGTAACGTGTTTGTATGTAACTTCATCGCGGTAAATAATGACTTCGCTCGCGACTTTTGAAATTGACTCCGACAATGAATTCTTGCATCAGTATTTTGAATTACGATTTTTCATTTCATTTCCCGCAACGACTGTATCTAGTTGGTGTTAAGTTACGTCACTTAAAAGGGGGCCTGAAAATAAATCGAAACGTTGTGAAGTAAACTCTCTAATAGAATTTGCCAGTGTCGCTCGACTGTGATTATTCTGCTTTTGTCCAAAGTAACATTCTCACGGATCGGACTGGTTCGACGCGCGCGCGCGTCGCCACGTCGAAATTACGCAATGAAGTAGTAATGAGATATTATTTACAATCTTAAAGCGGAGCATATTGCCCCTCCCCTCCCTCCACGCCCCTCCTCCTCCCCGAAAACGCGGGCGCGGAATATTGGAAATATTGCGTCGCGGTGCACGGAAGTATCGAATCATATTTCCTGGCCGCGCGTGCAGCGGCGTGTAGTTCTCTAAAATATTTACGAGAGCGGCAATAAAATTATATCACAATATTCACATCATTACGCGAGTAGCGAGGCGGAGACTGTAATATCACGTGCCTCTCGCCGTGAGGGATTCCCCTCCCCCTCCCGCGCGATATAGTCTAAAATTAATTTCAATCGCGTCACATTGTTTCTTGACACCGGCCGCCCCCCTCCCCCCCTCGTTTCCACGTACGTCATAAATCATGCGCGATTTCGAGAGTAAATATGCGTCTCGTCCATCACGGCGCGGCGTCGCGTGCGAGAGCATCCGTCAGGAGCGACTCCGGGGCGTTGTACTCGCACTTGGCCGCGTGAGTTTTAATCCTTGCGAAATTTCCATGGTCGAACCCCGCGCGAGAGGATCCTGTTTCTTCGAAGGGGCTCCCTTTCGGGTGTCCGCATGCGATGTAACGATCAATCGGACGCGATAATGCGGGGGGGAAACAGTTTTACAGACGGTATTACACGGGATTTAAATTGGGCGCTTGTCACTCGTTGACCGGCAATTTTCTCGAAAGGTAGAACGCGCGTTGCCAGTCACGAAAACAATTTATGCCTTTGTGTGTGAAACGGAAAGATGAAAGGCCGTCCGGTGTAAAAAGCCGGCGCGTCACGTTAGAAATTTTACCTGTTGGGGATACACGTGGATCTTTGAATGAAACCCCGCGCTGATCCGTCCCTCCCCTCCCCCCTTTTTTTTCGTCGTATTATTTTTAGATCTAAAATTCGTTTCCCGCCTCCTGATGTTTAATACCGTTCGCCGGATATCATCGAATTCAAATCAAACGCGCGTTTTTAGTTGTTGAGATATATTTAAGTATATATATTTTTTTTTTCGAGGATTTAAAAGGCAGAATTAATACATATAATTTTGTCACGCTTGATACGTCTGGTTTTAGTTAAAAACTCCTTGCAATGTATTCAACGCGAGCGACAGTTGTTTTTATTATGTAATTATTTAACATTTTTTGTGCTATAAAATATGGATCTATTTTATTTATTTGCTAAATGAATTAATACGCGAGTGCACGTATGTTTGTTGTTGTCGAACGTTTAGTATTATCAGTTCCAAGACGGACAGTGCTTTTATTATCTTATTAAAGAAGGCATTTTATTGAAATAGCAAATGGTCTATCTGTGTCGATGCGATTACACGAAATGAATGAAATTTGATTAAATTAAATATTAATTTATTCTGCATATTAGATTATGGATAAAATGAAGCGAAATGCTTTCGCTCTTATTTATATTATAGAAGCTGAACTTCGTAAAGAATAAATAGAAGTATTTACTTGTGTGTTTTGCTTTCACCGACGACAGATTTTAGAAAGCTCATAAATGAAAGATCATAAACGATAGAAGTAAATGATAGACAAATTACAATTATTATTGGCAGGAAAGTTAACGTCTGTATTTCGGCAACGATTACATTTGCAAACATCGCAAACGTCGATTTTTTTTAGTGAAAATCAAAAATTATTTACGAGAAATGTAAAATATACGCTGCATAATTATACTTTAAAATGAACACAGTTTTGCCTGGTAGAAATATTCGCGTCATTTTTGTTGATTTTATTCACTAATTTACGTTTCACGTCACACGTCGCGAATCTCCTCGCATAATTTGCGGCTTCACGTTTAATAGCGCACTGGCTAATTAAATCTACATTAAATCTCAACGAGATCAACTGAAGATTAATGAAAGTATATTAATAAGAAAAAAAGACAACGCGGTTTGATTTAATGCGGGACAATCGTAGCGATACGTCACGTACGAGAGATGTTACGTCGCATACGCAACGAAACGAGATCCTCGCGGTTATTAAATTCACCTATTGTCAATCCGATATAATACGTTTATAAGCGTGTAGAGATCATAGGAGAGATGACGATTAGGGCTCGCCCCTCGATCCTACGGCTGGGTGACCGCCGAATAATTCTACTGGTAGATGCGTCCATGCACTTACATGGAAATCTCTGATGGGTGGGCGATTACATTCCTGACATTATGCTGTTTCATCGAGGGCTTTTGATCTGTCCTAAGAATCCCCGGCATTTTGCACCGTGAGGTGTTGAATTCATGATTTTGACTGAACCAATTACACCACTAAATTATGAATGTCCTCTCGCCGAGAAAATTGAAGCCATATTGTATTATTACGAGGGATATAAAGTATAGTTTTTAGTTAAATACCTAATTTTAGATCCAAATGTCCAATATCTTGTATAGATACATACACTGACAAGAAAATTTTTTAAACGAAGTAAATAGATTTACTTAAAATTATTTTTATACAGAAGTAAATATTTATTCTATTTAACTAAAAATATGAAATTTAAAGTAAATCTGTGTATTATATTAAGTAAATTAATTTAAATCGTTACGTTTTCTACATTCAACTAAAGATTTTATGAGATAGGGAATACTATTTATTAAATGAAATCATTGTTTTTGTCAAATAAGAAATCCAATTTTCTTCGCTGTAAAACTTATATCTTAGTAAGCATTTTATAGAATTAATTGGAGCGAAATCTGTTTAGTGGAAAATTCATTGTTAGGTCGTGTAATCGTTACGAGAAAAGATTTGTGATTGAATTTGGGTGTGAAAAACCTGCTAGCTCATATTAGAAACCTATCTCATAATAGAGGACTGTCCTCCACATGTATATGATAGATTAGGGCTATTTTGTTCGGTAAAAAAAAATCGAGTAAAACATTTTCAAGGCAGGGAGGAGCGTTTTGATATTCCGGATGGCATGTTGGCTTTCGTATTGAATATTTTTTACCCAAATTGTTCTTGTAGATATAAACATACGATATAAACGATAATATGTTATAAATGCAGAAAAAGCTGATTGAAACAAATATACAGTGAGGGAAACGTAACTTGATACATTTTGTATCGTAATAATGGAGTATTGTTCTTTATTATGACATGAAATGTTTCCACGCTGGTAGAGATATTAGTTTCATATTTTGGTACGACTATTAAACCATTGTGTGAGTAGCATTTTTAAATTGGTTTTTCTATTTATATACAAATATCTTGAAACTTTTAGCGGGATATTGTTAGCGCTCCAATTTTGTTACTATTCCAGTTTCATTAGTTTCCTACCATAAAGGCAACAAGTAAACTAGATTGCCTGCTACATGTAGTAGAGTATTAAAAAGAATTTCTTTTTTAACATTTTCCTCGATATCGTGTATTAATCTGCACGCTTTGTCGATTGTTATTATTTATTTCATCTTTAATTGGAAAATGTTTGACATTTACGTGCCGTGCCAAAATGTTTATTGTATTAAAAGCTTCAACTTATAATTTCATATAGAAAGTTTCTTGACGTTTTTAAGGGAGTTTTATATATAAAATTACAACGGGTACTTTTATATTATTATTTTTTATCACTTTTAATTAACAATAAGAATTTCCGTTCCGATTTAGAGCCTTGTGTCTATCGTTATTTTATCACAGTGAGCACATTACACTTTTTTTCACAAACTAATACCTATTTATATACATTTACGGTATTGGGATCTCGTATAATAGTGAAGCTAAAATGGAATTTTATTTTGGTCCCGTTGTCTCTACCGGTGGAAATGTCCGGATATTGCAGAATTTTAGTGCACAAATTTTCAGTTAGCGGTTTAACTCCCGAATGAAACTGCCCAGGCACTTCTTTTATACATATAGACTATGTACGATGTGGAATAATGAATCGTAATTTACCGGGTCCCTCGCGATATCTGCGCGTGGGACGTGATTGAACCGTTAATTAGTCTCGAATTAAACGACCCGATACTGCCCGCTTGCAATTTTACAATTTTACATGGCAATTTCTCGGACGATGCACATCCTTCGATACGCGCTCCTCCCGCCCGCTCGTTTGTTTACTCATCCATTTTGAAAATTGATGAAATTTTTTGCTTCGTTAGACGCTCGAGCGAATAGAGTGAGGCGCGATGGGAGAAATTAATTAATTGTTTATATTTCTCCAAGTCGCACCCGCGAAGAGGTAATTAAAGGCGCGTTTGTTTATCGAGCGGTATCGAATTAAGTCGCTCGATTTACAGTATTTGTATTCGCCTCCTTTTCCCGCTGCTAATTGTATCTTGGCATTTTAAATAGCATCGCGTGCTTATAATCATCGCGAAACGTCGCCTCTGGGCCGCTTTTGTAGCGGCCTTTTGTGTCAAGCAAATGACGATCCAATGACGTTTGAGCATGTGAAAAATATTGCAAGTGGTTCCTTTGTGTGTGTATTTACGGACTTTTTTTCAATCTGATTTCTCAATTTTTGGTTAGCAGCTTGCATCGCAAAATACACGTGGAAATCCATTGCAGTTTCACTTTGCTGGGAGGAAACGAGCAGTATATTTTCGACATTATTTTCTCATTCTCGGTGTTTGTTGTTCTTTCATGTTAACTCGCTAACACAGCAACAACTGTAAAAGTAAAATTCACGCGTAACGCATCCGCAACAACTGCACGAGCACACTTCGGCGGGCATATTTACAAAATGCATCAATTCCAAAACAGTCTTGCGTTTATTGGGCGGCGTTATATTTTTCAAGTGTTTGTAATTTCCCCGGTAACTGTGCTCCGAATGACAGTGGACGCCATGCTGCGAGACGTGTCCCCTGACAATTTACCTCAATTGGTATTGAAAAACTTTCGCCGCGTTTTAAGATAGTCCTTTATGAATACCGTCGAGACTTGCGAGTTTTAATGCGTCGGAATTCTTTCTTCCGGCGCTCGTCGTAATATCTTCGAAACTAGAAATAGTATATGAGAGGAAAGAGTTTTTACCCACGATAACTTTTTTTTTTCCCCTATGAAAATGTCTTTTGTTACTTCGACCAAGAAACGTTATTTTCCTTCTCGAAGAACAAACAAACTACGTAAAGTGTATACGTTTTACGCGGTGGATACATCGCTTCGGTGATTTAAAAAAAAAACTCGAAGGGCTCATTTCTTATATCGAAATTAATGGAATCGACGACGCCGATATATCACAATGTGAACGCACGAATCGCCGATACAATGCAAGGGTGATAACAGCGGCGGCTACGGCAAGTATCCGGAAATAAACTTGTTGCGCGGCCGATCGGTAAATAAAATAATAACTGGGGCACGTAACTCGATTAAACGACAATCGCGATATTTAAGCGCCGGTGCGCGCCGTGTCACAATCGACGAGGCCTGTCGCGCGTGCATCAAAAACTCGGACAAGAAGTACGGCTCTCGTCACCACGTTGGGTACAAGCGTGTGTTAGAGCCGTGCATTTTTTTCTCCCCCCTCCCCCGGATTTTTGTCGGTCGAATTATCCGCGGCGGAAGCAATTGCATCGCCGGATGAAATATTTTGCCACCTCGCGTTCTCTCTTTCTCTTTCTCTCTCGCTCTCTCTCTCTCTCTCTTCTATTCCCGTGGGAACGGATGCAAAAAAATATTTCGCGAAAACGGTGGAAGCAGAGACAATGCTTTCTCCGGATGCGCAGGTATTTTTGGGGGGTTTTTTTTTTAAAAGGGTAAGGGCGGAAGGAAACAGCGGCGTGATTACGCTGAATGTACCACTGTCAGCTATCGAGAGTTTGAGCGGCAGGAGCAACTGCCATTGGAATTGCGTGCGTTTCGCTACAGGTGAGAAAGGAAAATCAGTAGAATAGAATTTGAGAGAGAGAGAGAGAGAGAGAGAGAGAGAGAGAGAGAGAGAGAGAGAGAGAGGGAGGGGGCTATAAGGGTGTTACACGAAATAGGTAACGCGAGATCGCACGTTACATTTGCGCAAGGGTCGCAATTTTCCGAAATCGCGGTGTCAAACGTTACGCTGCTCGCGAGCAAATTCTGGATTAGGAAGTAAATGATTTCGTTGATAAATTTCTGAGAGAGAAAGACAGTGTGTGTGTGTGTGCGTGTGCGTGTGCGTGTGCGTGTGTGTATGTTTGTACGTGTGAGAGCGAGTATCCAGTCATTTCGGTCTGAGTGCAATATTTATGTTTTGCAAAACCAAGAAAAATTTAATTTGTAAAATAATTTCTGCAAAAAAGTGATCTTTTGTCTACTTTGTCACACGTCGACAAATCTAGCCGAGAAACTTTCTAAGGAGAATACAGCTTTTCTCTGAATTGTAAAATTTCATTTATTTGTTTTACGCTAAACCAAAGTAATGCATCTCGGGATCAATCTAATTCCGGTTTGAGATACGTTTAAAGCCAGGTGGCACGGTTCGGATTATCCAAAGTCTGGATTACCCCCCCAAGTTAACGATTTGTTGTCTCCCTTCAACCTGTACTTGTTCGCTCAACGTAAATAGCGAAGCGGAATATGATAAGAACAGATTACTTTACTGGCGTTTTCGTACAAAGCTCGAGAGAAAAAAGATTCGTGATTAACACTTTAATTAATATTCACCATTGGTTTTCTTTTGTATTTCTTTGACATTTAAAAACTGTCGAATCCACAATATTTTTCCATGCAATGCTCTTCTGATCGTTCCTACTTAAGATGAAAATTCAGTTTGTTAAGGATACTCCGAGGGGGAAACCGCTGACCAAAATCTTGTACACCAATGCCCACTAATGCCCAGTGGGCACTGCTTAATCTTATTATCTTATTTTATCTTATTTTATCTTTGTAATGCCCCAACAAGGCCTAATGCCCAAACTAATGCCTAGTAATGCCCAGTAATGCCGCAAATCTGTACACCACAATGCCCTCAGCGGTTTCCCCCTCGGGACACTCCGTATTCTTCGTCTGAATTTTCTCTATAAAAGGACGGGTAGGTACGTAGAGTATGGCCTTAAAGTAAGAAAGAAGAAAGTTAAGGCGCGTGTGTACGATTCCCGTGATTTATCGACGATTTTAATGTATTGATGGTTGCGTTCGCAGGTTTGACGAGGAAAAATCCGCGGGCGAATGAGAAGAATTTGTGGAGGGAAAGTTCGACGATGAGAATTTGAGTCGCGGAAAGTGCTTCCGAGAGTGCCTGGGTCCTGGTTCGCGCTCTTCGCCGACGACGAGGGGGCAGAAGGCGACGACGGGTGTTGTAAAAAGGAAGCAAGGAGCGGGGCAAGTGTGTCGCTGACACGAGTTGACGCGACGTGACGTGACGTGACGTGACGTGACGTGACGTGACGTGACGTCGGGGCGTCGAGATGCTTCGAGATGAGATGGCCACCCCCCTTGGATCCCTCGCGTCGCTTCTCACGCTTCTACTCTACGCTAGCAGCAGCTGCCACGCCAGGATAACCAATCAGGAAATCGGTGAGTGCTAGTTTAAACAGTCCACAAGCTGATTGAGCATGGAGCGAAGGATATTTAATGGCCGTTAAAGTTGGAGAAACGTTTCTCGCGAAAAGCGGAGCCGAAATATCATGCATCGGAGTGAGAATTAAAAATAAATCTATACAGAATACAATAGAATAATCGGGGAACTTTGTGTATCGAGCGGTCAATAACAATGCAGTTAAACGTCTCGATTAGTATTCATGATTTCGCATTCATACGTCTATTCCCTAGAAAGTAGAGTAGTGATAATTGAAATACCGTGCGGATCCATTTGACATTTATGTTAAGTGGACGAAAATACGAACAGTCAACAACAATCCAAACGAATGTACTTAACGTAAAGATAAATGTACTTGATTGATATCGCGATGTCAACACTTCGTGGCAATTGATAAATGAAACTGCACTAATTCCACTGAAGCGCAGCCATGTCTACTGCTGATATATTTCATTTCGACTAATTGTCTTAATTATTCCAACCTTGGTTTCCGAGGCCAATAAATATCCCCCGCATGTTCCTTCATCGATTTGTTCTTTGAGGAAAGCAGAGAACATGACTTCTCCGTTAACACCATCAATGCGGTTAACGCGAATGAATATTACAAGATTTTTTGCAAGAGCTCGGCGCGCAGTTTGGAAAACAGACGAATATCGTGCGCTCACACACTTTTTTCCAATATGCGCCGGTAATATAAATACGATCGGTTGTTACATCACATCGACGCAGCCACACACGAGATTGAATTTGCGGTGTGGTTATACGCGTTTCCGAAGAGTTAAATAACGGGGAGTATATATCGTCTCTATTTCATGCGTTTTTATTGATTGACACTTTCCGCGAGGTCTGTTATTTTACCAAACGCAATCTCGTAATTCTCATCTTATGTTAGTACATCATAGCATGTAAGTGAATCTAGTACTAATCTCAACGGAAATTTCTGCATCTTTGTCTCTCTAACACTCTCAGCTTTAGTGAATATAACGACAATCTTTACTACATCACCAAAATACACGCGAATCCGTGTACTATGACTTTCTCAGTCAGATCGCTTGAAAAGGACCAAAACCCATGGTCGAAACGTAGCGATTCTTAAACATAAAAATTGCCAGATACGGCCAACCAAATTTGATGTTATATCAGTACGTTTATAAAAATTTAGACACACGGCGAGCCGGGATAACCGCGCGCGCAAGATAAAATTACGTAAAAAGCAAATCGGCGTCGCTGTGTCGTAACGCGCGCATATGCATCGCGAGATAGGGAATTTCCAAGGGATACAAGTTTACTGTACGTCGTACTTTAAAGGAATAAATATCGATCGCTGAATACGTGATCGTTTTAACACAATTGAGCCTCGCCGTGTACCGTGTGTATTGAGTAAATCTATCAGTCTTGTTAATAGATCGTACTGATGGAGAATTATTACTCCACCGGTTGTTACGCGCAGTTCGAAAACAGTATTATACAACTTAATCTGTCTATCGTTTCCGACACTTGTACCACTGCGCGCTGGATAGCGACGGACTAACTCGCAATTTAAATATCCGCGAATATGTGACGAGATACGGGCATTTTGAACGACACACTAGCCACATTTTTCGTTTTACACTTCTGACAATAAGTTTTGCCAAACAAATAGGATACACATAAATCTATACGCACGCCTAATTAAATATGCCGAAATATTTAAGTAGAAAATAGAGAAATGTTTTGAAACACACTCGACGTTGTTTAGTCGAGTGTATTTTAAAACGTTTGTCTATTTTCCATTTAAATTTCGCTATTATAAATGTAAATTGTGTTATTTGCACGACTGTCGTGCGGCCTTCGATAAGAAGCCGGCACGCAATTTTTTAAATTTTAATTTCTTATCATTAATCAGCAGAATAAACTATTTTGATAAACTATTGGGCGCTTCAAAAAGAAGCGGGAACTCCAGTCGGAGCTACGAAATTTTTATGTTGGGGTGCAAAGTTAGCACACGCAAGAAAATCGCTCGATTACATTTTCGTTTAATTTACCTTTTCGCCGTTTTTGCCGTCGTTGCGAGGATTACGAGAATTTTTGATAAAGATAACCGATCGGACGGCGTAAATATTTAACCGTAAACATTGATATACAACTCATTTAAAAAACGTTTCCTTGTTTTAAAATAATAGAATTGTAACGCGCCCGACAACGAAATTTTATATCACATTTTTGTCATTAATGGGTTTTACTCTGCACGACCGCGTAAATTGGAACGAAATGAAACTTAGAAATGTACTTAAGGGAGGGTCGAGAGGGGATTATTAAGAAGTATCTACATACATATCTCATAATAATTCCTACTTT
The DNA here is from genome assembly GCF_000949405.1 of Vollenhovia emeryi. Classification (NCBI taxonomy): domain Eukaryota; kingdom Metazoa; phylum Arthropoda; class Insecta; order Hymenoptera; family Formicidae; genus Vollenhovia; species Vollenhovia emeryi. The sequence continues at coordinate 596,833 of NW_011967148.1, forward strand.
CTTTACATGGATGAGTAAGAAGGCACGTGCCCGGGCTCTTTGCGAGTCGGACATTATTCCAATTTTCGCGAGGCAACGTCGCTTTGTGTATACGCGGACAAAGCGACGTATACTTTTGTTGGTAACGTGGCAATTGAATCACCCGGTGACAAAAGCCACCGGGTATTCCGGCCGCGTAATTTCGTCCCTCGGGCGTGAAAATGAGGGGTTTTTAACCCATTTTACACACCGCGGCTTTAACGAGATCGCCATGTCGCCGTTATTTCGTGGACCATCAAGGCTGGGCGCCACGCTGCATGCGAAAAGAAAATGCGCGACGGACTGCTCTATCCCCCTTCCTCTAGCGAAATTACATCGTCACTCCTCGAGACACGGCCCCGTGTTTCTTGCTAATAAATCACTGTCGAAATTGGGATTATTATAGATGGATTTATCATCGATATAGATGGCATCTTTAATGTAATTGGGGGAAAAAATTAATTGTTTATAATTAACTTGGCCCTTTTCATTGAAAATTGACGTAAACGATGCGCAAATGCCTACTGCAAAATTAGATATCTTAGGATTTGTAATAGCAATAATAATTTCGCACTCTTTATTTTGAAAACCTTTGTTATAATATCCTCCAGATTTAAACGTACTCTCGATTTGAGGTATGCCTGTATAAAGAAATTACGTCGCACAATCGATTTCGCAATATTACTGCACGCGCGGTATTTTAATTCGATACTTGAATATTTTGTTTTGCAATTTCCGATAGCAATAAAATTAACAATTTTACGAATTGACGCTGTTGTAACAGTTGAATCGCCCCAAATCACCGCCAGTTAATTTCTCAGGCGACCCCGCATTTAAAGCTCGACGCGTTTGCAACGTCAGCAAACGACTTGGACGCAGTCAGATTCGTTTCGCGTTTAAATATTTACCGTCCGATCGGGAATCTCTATCAGAGGCTCGTAGTAGCAGCCCTCGCAACAGCAACAAAAACAGCATCAACAAGAAAATAACCCCGGAGTGTAATCAAGTAATTTTACTCGTATTTGTCTGAACTATTAAACGACGGCGAGTATGTTTTATTTAATGTTGAGCGCGAAACGGAAGTAATTACGGCTACTCGGAGCGTAAAGTAAGAGAGCGTCGTGAGGGTTTGCTCTGACAGCTAATTAAACGAGTAAGCCACTTGGCTCCAAACATTTCGATAATTGATTAAAATCGCGAAGAACAGGACAAACGCGACTTGACTTTATCGCGAGAATTTTGACACTGCGGCGAAAGTTAATATTGAGTTTGCCTTGTGTTTTTTTTAAAGATTAACGAAATGAAAAGCGTTTTTTTTTTCGCAAATGATAGAATGTGACTTTTATACTCTCTAAAAGTCAACCAGTGAATTATCACTGAAAACAGTGATATAAACTTTATATATTTATCATTAATTGCTGAAAGACATTGTCAAATTAGTAAATTTCAATCTTTATGTCGGCCCGATTTTTGCGAGGACTCCCAAGAAAGATCATAGAGTATCATGCAGTAGCACCCGTCGCGACTCCGAAATGATTTATTCATACGTTTCTAAAACTGCTCGAAGTCTTTTCGTATTTCATCAAAGTTTTCCCTCTTGTTACGTACGCGTATTACTTGGTGTTTGGAGGCATTTCGTAAATTACTTGACTGCCAAATGCGTTGGCAGCAAGCTGCTTTCGTTTCTGATGGTAATCTTTTAATTACGGGACAAAAAGTTTATACACATTTACAAAGGCAGGAAAGGCAGAAAGGCAGAAAGACTAAAACCCTTTTGATGAATAGGGTGCTTAGTCGGTGACATTTGAAACCGTCGCCGCAAACGTAGCCCTCGAAAACTGTGTGATATCAAAATCTAAATATTCTAAATTGAATGATTGAAATGCTGCGAAATATTGATTGCATTTAATTGTGATCCCGCGTGATAGTGTGCGACATTTATGATTTGTAAACATTTTTTAGCTATCCTCGAAGTATATTTATGTATCTTCAAGTTTAAAAATATCTTACCGCACAAATGTAAAATTTCGGTCAATTACTATAATATTAATATATTTTAAATTATAATATTTATTTGTTTCAAAAATATTAAAAATATTTCAAAGATCTTCAAGTTTAAAAATTTGAAATTTACATTTTAATAAATTATTACGCGATTTTTTTTATCGCTTTACCTGACATTTAACAACTCACGACCTGGGAAAAGATATAACAAAAGAAGTTGAAAAATTGATTCTTGTGTAATCTCGATGAGGACATTGTTATTTGCCAATCTGACTTTTTGTCACGATCTCGCCGCCTGAAGGTTGAATTTGTCGACATTCAGTGCTTGCGCAGTTTTTCCGCATTTTCCTCGTGAAACGCGCGTCAAGATGCATTAGACGTCGCTACGTCGGATTCTTCGGGAAAGTTTTCGAGCAAGGCGTTTCCGTGGGGAATGCGAGGACGCGTCAACCAAATGAGATACGTCGTCCCTGCGTTTTTCTTTTTAAATTGAGGCAGCTGAGTTAATTTGTATACCGGCATCACGGCACTTTTAATACATATTTCATGAACCGGAATAGCAGCCCAGTGGTAGTATGAACGGATTATTTCGAATTGGATTTAAGTAAAGGATTTCCGATGAGAGATAAATGAATAGATGAAAGATGGAACGTATAAAAAAAGTTGTAAGATTTTTAGAAAATCACAACCGAAAACAATAGAAGCGAATTTTAAATAAATGGACATTTTCGAAAATTTCGAATTCCAAATTCACAATACTGTAAATAATATTAGTAGATGAAAGTCTAAAATAAAGAGACATGTAATCTTGTAAAAACAGCAAATTGAATTGCATTTTAATAATTTATAAAGCTTTATTTTTTACTGTCTCTAAAATAAACTTTACAAGCAGGCTTTGTTTATATATATATTTATACGGGAACTTATGTGTATAAAAACATGTATACGTAGATGTAAATAACATATGTTCATTGCAACATTTTAATAACGGACAACGCACTTGCGAGATAATAAAGTTCTAAAAAATTCTGCAACATCCCATATATTTTCGCGTCTTTGCCAAATAATCGTGTGTCAGGTGAATTATACGAGCAATGTACACGAAGAATTACAGACACGAAATGAAATCTTGCCGGCACAGCAGATTTAATTAATTCTTAGATTAGTAGGTCAGCTTACGGAGGTAAAATACATGTCGCGTTTCACGTTGGCAAAAACTCGTTGTTTGAATGCGACTTCGCTTGTTTGGCAACCGCGCAATTTGGCATTACGTACTGCATAACATATTTTTCATTAGTACGCGCAAATTTATTTTCCTGCATAGCAAAGTATACATTTCGACGTAAATTATTGTCATATGAAAATTTTACATACACATAAAGTAAATCGAAAGTTCACTGATCATTGATTTCAACATTTCGGTGAACGTAATATTTATATAAAAAGCAAAATCGGAACTGTAAAAAGATTGCAAAGAGAATGCAAAAAGAAGTCTCTTTGAACTCCCGAATTATGAGATAAATTAAGAATTTAAAAAGAATTCGTTTAATGTTGATCCTGAAAGGTTGATCTAGGATCACCAATCCTGAGTTTTCTCTTTTCCAGATACAAAATAGATTCGTTTTATAAGAATTCGCAGCAAAAGGAAATTCTTTTGGAGTTTATTTTGAACAGTTTACGGTAATTTCTAAAGAATTTATAAAAATTAATACTTTTTGAGTTCACACATGGAGAGAATTTTTTCTTAAAATTTATTCAGAAAATCATGTAATCGCGGGACAAAAACTTTCATAAAATTTTTTTAAATGCCGTGTTGTCCCGCGATTACATAATTTTCACGATAAATTTTAAGAGAAAATTCTCTCCGTGTAACGATTACTGTGCTATCTGGGAGTCCTTTTTTTTTATCAGTTTTAAATATATTATAGGATAAACGAAAATACATAACGGATACGTTTTACGTATTGTATATGCTTATTTGCAGATTTAGTGCGTAAAGCGCTGTTTCGAAGCTTTTCAAAATATTTTTAATAAGAGTTTAAAAATTGTTTTGTACATGTATAATTACAAGATACTTTCAATGTTATTTCAATATTAAAAATTTTATTGAAGCATTTTTGCTTTACACGGTTTCGTGATATTTGATCGGAAGAAACCAAATATTCCAAGTTAAAACGTTTGATAAAAAAATCGTATTTTTCTTTTATTTTGAGCGGATTCACAACGTACCTATATGAAGTTCATAAAAATTGAGCGGAACAGTCGAAACCATTTTCCGCTGAAAGGAGAGAAAACTCGATCGTTTGAATAACAAAAGATATTTGATCGTGCATCAAAGACGGCGATTATATCGTCGGATATCAATCATTCGCGAACGACTTGATTTGCACGGTGTAACATAAGTAAAGTCGTGCTGGTACACGGTTCGTTGATTCGCGCCGATGAGACCGCTGGGAACGATGAAAAGTCGCGAGAAAATCGAAGTATACGGGATGCCAACACGTCGGTGAAAAGAGCAGAGAGGAAAGTTGGGATAGGAGCATCAACTCGATGTGGCTAACGTTTGTTTACGCGCGGGAGCTTTCGCGACAGAACGAGCTTTTTGCCGCTCTCGCTACGTGTTAGCATCGAGTGTTACGTTAAATTTTAAATAGAAACGAATTAGTGGATTACTTGTTCAAGATATACATTATCGCGGTTCGTACGGGCCAATTTTTATTTCTATCTACACTGAGGAAAAAAAAACTGTTGAGTCAAGAAAATATTTCTTGATTCAACTATGTGCTGCAGTCACGGGCTGTCAAACAGATATTTGTTAATTAAAAAAGAATATATATTTAAATAAATTATGTACGTTTAATGGAAAAACATACATATTTGAATTAAAGAAATACTGTTAACTAAACATATTTAGTAATATCAACAATTTTTTTCTCAGTGTACGTTTCGTCTAAATCTGTACAGATAAAAACCTGAAACTTAAACCTTTTATATACTATTCTGCATCCTAAGCGAGCTGTCTTTCACGTACATATTTTTTAACGATTTAAATTTGCCTTCTTACGGAAATATTGGAAAAAACATGATTACGTTTCGTCGTACCATTTTTAATTTTCAAGGTTGTATATTCTTGACGATTAATATTTAACTCCTGTTTGTAAAATGTTACAAAAATTCTGTTTTTGAATACTTTTACAAATCGTATGAAAGTAAAATTGTCATTGAGTGGTTTAAAACTTCGGGAGATCGTATCGTGATGTCAATAAAAACGATGATACGAGATAAGTTACAGGGCGAACTTGCGGCGTAAACGAGAATACGGCTCTGTGCGCCTAGTTTCAGGGTATCATTTGAGCGGTTAATGTCGTAGACTATACATCACAAAAGCGGGACGACCAATCACGGTTGCAGTTTATACAAGGCGTAGTTTTATAACCCGTAAACCGTTCCTCTTGACTACTTGCCAACCGGTGCCTGATGGAAAGACATTTCCGATCGACCCGACGAACATGCTACCTTCGACATGCGCTTCGATTGCTCGAGTTATCTGATTTCTAATTTGTTAGATAAAACGTCGTAAACCAAAAAGTTGCAAGTTAAAAAAACAAATAGTAGAAATAATTTTACTTGTCAAGCAGCGACGATATATTTAAAACATATCAAATTTTTGAAACTCTTATTCAAATTGTTGATACCTTGATGAATAGTTTTATAGCTAAGTAGCTTCTAATTTGCGAAAACTTGTTTCTCATTTTATTAAAGCAAGAGAAAATGATCTTTTTTTAAAAGAACTGTCTGCTTATGTTTATACGTTGATGAGAGAATCAGCGGCTCATTTATTGACGGGACTAGTCGAAAATTTCGACCATAGACATAGTAAATATAGACTGAGCATCCCATTGAATAAGCTGAAGCTTGTGAAGAGAGAGACACAGAAGATTTAAGAAGACTTTCTTTCTCTGTCTCACCATCGTGACAAGGGAGAATCACGCCTATGTAGTACTGCGCAGGCACGATTCCTTTCTTTTACGATGGTGTAAGACAGAGAAAGAAAGTCTTCTTAAATCTCTCTCCCTCTCTTCACAAACTTCAGCTTAATCAATGAGACGCTCAGTCTACATTTACTATGTATATGATTTCGATCAGAAGCGACAATAATTCCAATACTATTGTAATCAGAAAATAAACATATAAATTGGTTTGATCGCATTATATAGTTTATTAATGTTGTCGCGTGGCGACTAATTATGATAGTTCGATCTTCGTAATATCTCATGATAAATCTCGCGCGACTATAAATTCTCCAATTTGTCCAATTGATGTATCCATGAGTAATCATTGAACAGGTTAATGAGTTTCTCCATGCAGCAATTGTCAAATGAAATGATAATAATGCGATGCAACTTTATGCGATATCAGCAGCATGCGCCGCGTACGCGTTTTCACATTACCTTTATGTAAAAGTTAATTGCGCGCATTTGAAGATTTCTCGTTTATTTTTCTGCAGGGGAGAGAAAGAATGGAACGCGTGACACACGATGTCTAATGTTTCGGGAAATAATTTGGCCAAAATTCACGATGCACGCGCAACTGCGTAGAGCTGAATAATTCACGAGCGTATAATAATTTCCATTTAAAAAAAACGAGAAATTTTGAAAACGCCCCTGAAGTCTTTAAAATGTCGGCTTTTATTTAGCTTTCGCAGCGAGAAAGAATTGAACGGCTACGCGAATCGCGAGCGACAGGAACTTTGGCGCCGCAGTGTACCGTTACCGCCGCGCCGCTGTCGCCGTCCCGCAGCGTGCAGTCGGCAAAAATAAAACCAAAAGTAACATTTAGAATGCAAATAAAATGTTTTTAATTACCGCGAATGCGCGGCAGCGGCGGCGGCGCCGCCGATCAATTATTTCGCGTTGCAGTTTTACTGCAAAACGAGCATTGCGTCGCGCATATCACCGTTAAAGCCCGCTGTCGTCGCCCAACATTCCGATCGATCATAAAGATTTCAATTCGCGGCTCGTGTACGTTCTCTCAATTACAATTAGCTATCATTTGTAATAACAATACGTCGCGTCTATCGAATTTCTCTCGGCGAGCCGCGTCGAGGGAGCTTTTTCCTTTTCGGAGGTTGCGCGCCTCGGGCTATTCTGGGAGGAAATTATTTGGCGTCGCGTATATACATTCTCTCTCACCGACGGTTCTTCCTCTCTCTCTCTCTCTCTCGCGAGTTGTAATGGAATCGTCATTCGACGTCGCAGCTTTTTAGTGCCACTAATTTTCCGCATAAGCGTATCCGAGTCCGCGCGCGAGATTGCTTAACATTTCATAAAGGAACGTCATAAACTCGAGTTGCTTGTCTCTGAGTAAAGCTGAGTAATGCGAATGTCGTCAATCGTATAATCACGTAACTGCGCGACCAAATAATTATATAATCATTTACGTCATAAAGCTTTAAAACATTTAAATTTAATGTATGTTGAAAGTTCTAGATATTTTGTACCCTAGATGTTGAATTTTTATTAAATATTGAGATTGACGCGTCAACAACATTGAAGCGTACAGTTTCATTCCAAACTGGGAATTTCGTCTCTCCCGGCGTATACGCCATTATAACCGTTATTATTAAAATATAACAAAATTGAAAAACAAACACGAATTAAAGGCAGATAATGCGAATAAAATTACTGTGATTCGCAGCTATTCACACACCCACAGAAAAGATTTCCGGATCTAATGCTATTACACTTGAATGTATCATAAAATAGGATCGATATAGCGTCAATTATATTTATTATAGAGAAAGGAATATTTTAATCTTAAATGAAAAATTCCCAAATCTAGAATAAAATGATAGTATTTATCGTCTTTTGTCGAATATCGTGGTGTCAACTTCGTGCGTTGTAAGATGGAGGGAAATTTATTCTAAACGCAAGAATATATAAATTTACATTTCTATAAGTTACTCTTGTCTCAATATAGTAAGTCAATCTTTTATAATTCGATAGAGGAGAATAAGAATAATTTTTTTTATACTGTTTTATTTTTATGCTAAATGAGGTTGTGAGAAATATAAATGCGTCATGAATATTTCTTGTCTCGGTAACAGAAATCCTTTCTGAGGGTGCACTATCCGCGTTCAATTTGATCTTTGAACTCTTATGTTTCACGATTTTTTAGATACTTGAACTTTTTAAAATGTTAACATTGTATATTGCAGTACAACATAACCGGTATTTCTTCAGTACGTTATATTTGAGATATAGAATGAGGAAAGAAATCAGCTGCGCCTAATAGTCATCGAATGAATTGTCTATTTCACAGCTGTCAAAAGTATACTCGTTTGAAGATTCCCTGGGTGTATCGCAGCCGCGGAAATATCGTTAAATACGACTTACCCGCATTCACAAAAGAGTCTTCCCCCTGCGAAGATGTGTCGCACAAAAGAGAGTCTTGTCAAGTGATTGCAGGTGCCTCCGCGTTCTACTTCCTTTGATCTTTCGTATCTCTTTGTTGCAGCCACTATGGCATCCGTTTCGCGGTCTACTGAAATTCGATCGATTTTAAAGACCCGCTCTCCTTCTCCCCTCTCCTCCCTTTCCCCCTCTTTCTCTCTCTCTCTGTCTCTTGCAATTAGCAAAGGCTCACAGCAACAATAGGGCTTTAAAGAGCGATGGAATCTCTTGATGCAATAATTCGATCTTGAAAAGACTTTAAACGCGGCCACGTCTACTGAAGCGAACGTCACACGGAAATATCACGCGCGATTAAAACACGCAAAATTTGTTATTACTTTTTTTTAAACTATAATATGCGGAGCTATACGACGGCGCGGATTGCGAACGGTTTTTCCGCGCATCTCCAAAGATTTGAAGTTACGTCCGTTTCTTTATTAGGAGAGATTAATTTTGGAGCGTAGCGCGGAAAAGGATAAGCAGTCGGAAATGGAATTGGGATTTATCCAGAATTACAGCGAGTATTATTTTATGACGCAGTAATGTTCGCGGCGTTTCGCGCGAAATTGATTTTCATTAATGGTACAAATGCCAACGTCAAAGCTCGATACATCATGCCGCAAAATGATACGAGGTGAAATTGTTGATGATTGACAATTAAAACTTTCTGCCTCATTGACTGTTAATGACAGGTACTAATGACCTGAATATCGAGTCGACTTTTCTAAAGCGAAAGTTTAGTACGAACGGATTAACATCGATATAAAATATTAAAATTAATATTCGTACAATACGTGCACATTTTTAATATTTAACACGGCTAAGACCGGCTTATTCATTCTTCTATTACAGTTCGCGGTTATTAGTTGCGCAGGTTTCAACAAATTGTTTTGCATCTTTATGCGGCAATAAAATATGAAACTGACGATTCATTTCTTATCGTTCGTAGCAAAACCACGTATAACGAATAATTTGGGATCTGAGTATTTCGGAATGCGGACAATGTCGTTTAATGCAATTTACGGCCCCTTTCTTCGAGTTCGACCTCTACATTAACCCTTGGACGCCGGACATACTTGCCATAGTTCGCAAATGGCAGAAACGGGTCAGATGCGACCCAATATGTCCGACAAGTTATCATTTCGGTTTTGTAATTGAATTCCCCTGATATTCTTAACCGAATATTTCATAACAAAAAGTGTTGGCACGAAGCTAACACAAAGAACATATATATACAATCATTTTTCTTTTCTGACGATTTATTAAAAAAATTTTTCATGTCTAATATACGATATTATATATAAAAATAATATTTCAATTTCTTAAAGGAAAGATCCTCGTATAATGATAAAAAATTCTTGAGGAAAGAACATGGTTTCTTTGTTAAAATTGTCTATTGAAAATAACGTCTTGCTAAATATATAATTTTAATGAGGAAAGTACCTTTTCTCTTGCAATAAAAAATATATTGCAAACATATAAAAAGCGAGAACGATCGTCTCGTTAAATTCATATATCAAAAATTTGTTTAATAATAACTTGCAATACATTGAATCTATATGTTTGTATTGTGTTCTCTTCATAAATGCAACATAATTATCGTATTTATTTTCATTTCGTGTTCAGTTTGTTCCGTACTCAACATTTGATGTGCCATTGCATTTTAAAACAAACATAGGTTTTTTATTTAACTTCTCTTTTCAACACATGATTACGTGTTCCAACATTTTATCTTTGAATTCGCGAACTATCCGGATTGATTTTAGATATTTTATCCGTGAAATGCGGACTATACATGTATAAGAAAAATGGTCTAATTGTTATAAACCAAAGAAAAATTCTCCGACAGAGTCGCGTAGATATTTCACCAAGGATTTCTTCGCTCTTAAAAATATTACTTGGTCTTAAGCCCAACCTCGCAATTAGCCGCGGTTCCCAGCAACAATAGAGTGCGTTTATTGGATTCCTTTCGGGCGCAATCATTCGGTCTCAAAAAGATTTCAAGCCCGGCTTCCTTCCTACGAACATTCCAAAGAATCGAAGGAACTATTGCGAGGTGGAAGGGAAGAGGAGGGGTTTATTGTTCGGTTCGATGGTTGAAGGATTTAATTAACTAATTAAATGAATAAACGTCGACTGGGAGAACGTTTCAGTGTAGAAAGATGGCGAAAAAGAATACACATACTAAAACTACAGTGACTATAATGTTGTTAACCAGAAATTAAAAAGATACGTGTCAAAAACGTGTACAAAATTGAAGCGGGCAAGAGAGACAACGACGCGATCGTTGATTTAAAATGATCTTTTAACGAGCAAGCCGAAGATGTTCATTTCCGCGAGAACGTACGCCTGACTCTTGTTGAAACCGAATCTCACGGGCGTCTAATTTAGTCGGGGCCCAGCGTTTTCCGCTCTGTATAAGGATTTTCTCCCGACGCCCGCGATGCCAGCCAGCGTCGCACTGGATTATTGTGCGGACGGAACGAGTATTGCACTGCAAATGACAATTTGTTAGAGTTCTCTGGGGCTTCCGTTCTCCATCTCTTTCCTTCCCTCCCTCCCCCTTTCTCTCTTTCTCTCTCTCTCTCTTTACCCAACTCCGAGATCCAGCATGCGCGCCACCACCGTCAAGCCACCCTACAACCCTCCCCCCTCCCTTTCCCCCCCCCCCTCCCACCTCCGGTAGCACTGGAAATATTTCAGGAACAGCACTCGGCTCTTGGCACTGTACGTTTCGCGAAAAGAGGAAAATCGCGGGATGGTACGACCGCCGGCGTTGGAATTGCATTCTTTTGTCTCGTTTCTGCATGTAGAACCGCCGCGTGAAAGATTCGTGGATGGGCGAGCGGGGGCGGTTGTAAGTCGAAGACAAGGGGTGGGAAAACAAGGAGACAACGGTTCGGGGATGAGGCATTAATACGGGACGGGGCAATATGATAAGGGCGTATTTTAAGGTTCGATGAGCATCGCTTTTCCTCGTCGCCTTGCACCACCCGTATATACCGCATTCCTCCCTTCCCCTCTCAATATCATCGGGTGCAATTGATCGTGAGCCATTTTATATGTCGGGGCGGTAAAAATGTCGCGTTTCCTTTTTTTCCTCCCCTTTCCTCCCCCCCCCTGCCCTGTGAGCCGCCGCAACTTGATTCCGCTGGAGCAAAGCGATTTTTCGTGTTGAGAATGGGGTTACAACTTATTACAAGTCGATCTAACGTACCGCGCTTACAGTCACGATCCAGCGAAGCGAGGATCCCTTTTGTGGCCTTGTCTGTTACAATTTTAAGCAGCGAGTTTTACTTCTAAACAATTTACATTTTACGTTATTATGAATAAATATATCCATATGTATATGCCTATACAGGGTGCACCAAAACCACTGAATATCCGTTAGAAAATTTCAAGATGAAAATTCAAATACAAAAATGCCGAGGCGATAATAGTTTTTAAATAATAAGCGATTATATTTCGCAGACGATAGGCCTGAGATTCTGCGCGACAAGCGATAAAAGCTCTTTCTCGATTGTGAAATTTTCTCGTCTGTGATTAATACGCGGCGCTGCCTAACAACAAATAAATTCTCTCGCGAATAAATTCTGTTCTCACCCCGGCTTTATCCACCCCGATTTCATTCGTTACGCGTGAAATCGAGCATAAGGATTCTTAATGTACTACCTTGACCAGTCGTTTCGTTTGCCGGATTAACCGAAGGTAACGCTCCTAGACAGCCGCCGGGATAGAATCGTACATTTTCGAACTTTAGCTCGCTTCTGTTCTTACGAAGTCAATAAATCCCGAAATAAGACTAGCGAAGCTTCTAAAAAGATTATCATCTCTTTATACACTACGCTTTATATTTAATTGAACTTAAAAATATTATCTCTCGCGTTATTAAAAAATTAATTTGCGAATTCGCGTATACAGCGGAGAATTCAAGAATTAAACTTGTTTATATATGTTTACTGAAAGTATATTTAACAAACAATGTAAAAAGATAGCATTTATGTTATCTAATAGTATTAGTGTTAAAGTTTTAAAGACTGCGTTCTTGTTCTAAAGACCGTTCTCATTTCTACACTTTAATATTTATGATCGAAGCCAAGTCGTAATTACAACCATTTGTTTTTATTTAGTGAAACATTTGAGAACTACGGATTTGAATTGAAAATAAAAGAAAAGCGAAATCGTTGTAGCGCAAAAATATATTTATTTTTCAGAATCAATTGCTTACAATTTGTCGTTGCAGCGATTAAATTTAATTAACAAGTGACAAATGGGCTTTGAGAGTGCAACGCGGTGCGTAAATTAACGTTACATCGATCTTTAATAACTAACAGGATACACAATTGTAAATATTTCCGCTCCGCTTCGAATCGCCGTTAGCGATGCGATGAGGATGAAATCAAAATGATTTCGTGTTCTCCGACAAGAAGTAAGTGAGTAACTTCAAAGTGCGATAATCTAGAAGTAGCGTAATGTGCCGCGAGAAAATTCAAGTCAAACTTGACTAACGATCATAGTTTATTATGATCGAAATCAAACTGGCAGTCGAGACTTGAGCAAAAGAAAAGACAGTGGGTCATTGACCCATCAGTTCAAAGAACGCGAGGATAAAGCATCGAAGCCACGGTAAAGAACATCGGAAAGCAATACAATTTGTAAGTAGAGGACGCCGTTACAATGGAGACAACGACTCACTTAAAAAACAGTCCCGATTCCAAATGACAATCGTTTCATCCTGCTGTCAAACGGCGACTCCAGTCACTCAAAGCCTCGCCTTTTACTTATCACTTGTTCATTTCATTATCGAGAGTCCACATTATTGGACTAAATTGAAGACGCGCACATCTTCGAATTCGAGAGTTCGGTTACTTATCTAAAGTAAGAGAGTTAATATCGTTTCAACCGAAAATCAAGTTTTACTAGTAAATTAGGAACCACGGTATCGTCTAGTCTAACGTATTAACAAGCGCGAGATGGTAGGAGTGTACACACGTTGGTACATGTGAGTTACGTACGTACGGGCGTGTTCGTGCATCCGTGGCCGTGTGAGCGCATTTCCGGTGCAGGATGCGGAGTACATAAAGAGCAGAGGCATGATAATACACGGTATCTTAGAGAAGGGAGTCGCTGAGCAGCGCATACGAGCGAGCTGACCCCTTGTTGCAAACCGCGATTCCCGTTTCACCCTTCGACCTGTGCGCGCGCTAAGGTGTAATAATCTGAAAGGCCTTTCGCGGTACGTTACCCCCGCAGATAGGGACGAATCGGCGAACCCCAAGGATTTTATTCCGCTCTCACCCTTTGATTGCGTCATTTTCTACAAAGATTAATATCCTCGTGAGCCTCCAGATTCATAAATGTCTCGCTCGATCGCGATCCTGGATGAGATAACGATCCTAGGAGCGAAAATGGCGGCCCTTAAATTGCTAGGAAAATGATTCTCTTTTTAAAGAAGACATTTGCCACACGACTAATTACTGTAGAGTTTATCGGTGCCGTAGCGATTGAGAAGCACTGATGTGGAAATTGCAAGTAAAAAACTAACAGTTCTGAATATGTTGGAATTTTATAGATATATTTTTCTTATAAATTTTAAATTTCTCTCACTTTATTTATCCTTTTCTGTCTTTTGTATAACGCAAACTGCTATTTTATTCTGGTTACATTTCATTTTGATTGCGGTGCGTTTAATCTGAATTTATATATGTTTAAAAATAAGAGACATTACCAAACTGTTAACAATGTCTTCTTGGCTAAACCAGATTATAAATTATAATATTATTTAACAATATCATATAAAAGGAGATACTAGCAATTTTAATATTTATTCATTCTAAAAGCGGCATCTACAAAAGTGCTTTTCCAAACACTGAATATCAACGTATGCATTATTACATGTTTTGCCGTTTCAACAGATAAGGATATACGATTTGTAATATACATATACTACCATTCCCGGGAGAGCACGTGCGATTATAAAAAGACTTGATAATTTCCAAGAGAACGTTTCGTTCACGCCGTTTATCCGCAGAATTGTAGGTGCTCGCGGATATAACTTTGCTAACTGGCAGCGAGATACAAAATGGTAGATCGATTCGTTGGTTGAAATTTGAATGCGCTCTGTGGATGCTTGTTGCCGGTCCTTTGTGCGGTTCGCAGTCGTATAACGATTGCTGCGCAAATAATTATTACATATCGCAACTGTTGCAGCACACCGGACAAACGCGAGTCTCCGACATGCACTCTAAAATAAAATTTTGATGGCGACAGACTGCATCCTGCAACAGCACAGATAATAGTGCCGCTCGCGTTTAATTCTTTAATTATAATAACTATTGCGGCTCGTTATTTATTGAGAGAGTCAAAGCACGAATTGGAGCAACGAGTATTGAATGTCTCTAAAAAAAACCTATATATGTATATTTGAACGTAACAAATGAAGGAAAAGTAAGGGTGTTCAATTAACGCTGTGTTTCAAATTTCGCTCAAAAGGACGTGAGAAGGGTTTAAATTTCATGTTTCGATATATTTTTCGTTTTGCTATTAAATGTCGACTGTGGAGTTTTGTTTAATAGTTTGAATATGAAAGGATTTATAATTTGACGCTACGTCACTGTTTATAGTGCTTATCCCTGCACGCGAGCTCGTTGTTTGGCGAATCGAGATATTACGATCTAGATTAAATTTTATCGTAAATGACATTTTTTTTGCTGTCGATAACAATCCGTTGAAGCTGCAGTGAATGTGAAAAAAAAATTATCGACTCAAACAAATGATTTTACGTCTAGATTTGAGGATGAAATTTGAATACCGTTTGGTATTAAAAATGTATTCTAAATATTTTCCTACTTTTATCTTTTTCTTTTTATTTGTCCATCTTTCGAAAGCTGTTATCAGACTTCTTTCGATATATCGTGTTTATGTTTTACTATCATACGAGTATTCGTTTATTTTGACGTCCCCCTCACAGTAACACTTTGAGAGCTTTTTTTGTTAGAATTGATTATATCAGTTTGGCTTACTCAAATAATTAATAAAAGATACTGTTCTATTTTCATAGTTACAGCTACTATATCAGCTGCTGCAAACACCAGATATGCTTATTACGTGACTGGTTCTTGCAGTCAAAAGTTAAAGCGATAAATTCATTATTCTGTTTTCATCGAATATGATATTTAAACGGTCGACATTATATATACATTATTCTATGAATACTAAGTTACGTGTGTTTAATTTATTAATTTGAGCTTGTTTGCTTCTCGTATCTAAAGTTTTAATTAATCTTGGCTATTTATTTGCGGAAATTGATTAATATTAAAAGGATTGGGGTTGACAGTTTAATTTAAAAAACTTTGACCTGTCACTTTGATGAGTACCGCAAAGGATCTAATTTTTTTTAATATTCTAAAAGCCATAATCTTAAAAATTACAAAATATTAAACGAACTTCTCCGATTTTTCTATTACGAGAGTATTACGAGCACAATCTTTTTAATACTAAATCCAATAACTTCTAACGTTCGTATCATTCGCATTTTTATCAAAGAGATCTTCTTAATTTACTTTTAACACTAAACGGATGCAATAATTACCCGAAAAAAATTGTTATTCGTGGCCGCGCAAATCGAGGATGTTATAAAAAACAATTTCTTTTGATTGGCGAATATCGGTGTAACGAGCGACCGCTTATGGCTTGGCCGCCATTACAGAGATTGAATGCAACAACATCCCGGATTTAATTTGAGCGAGCACGAACTTTCGCCGAGCACTGCGGATCTTTCTTCCGCGAAATTGAAAAGTCAGCCAACCAATGCGGTTCGGAACTTTGGCGGATTCGGCGGTTCTCTAATTATAGTGGTCGTTAGTCTCAGCGAATCCGACGTTGATTTCATTTCTAACTTTTGTCGTCGTACTTTTTCGTATCTGACCTTATCCCCGGCCGCCCTTCAATCTTCCTCATCGTATCTTTATTTCAACTCCTCGGGTCTTCACAGTATTCGTGCCAGCTCGTAAACCATATTTCTTTTTTTCCCCCTCATTACATAATTTTTTAAACGAAGAAATGTTCTGTACGTTTTACTACTAGTGGTTAAAGCCTTTTTTTTTAAATAAGTGGTGGTTTTCTAATGTTATGTCAATATTGTTTTAAATCATGCTTGAAAATGCTTGAAACGTATTTTACACGAAATGTAGCTTTCGATCAACGACTAAGTTTGTTGTAGAAATCTTATAGATAAAAAAATATATAATGTGTACTACTTAATCGATAAGATATTCAGAAATTTATGCTTAGAAAGAAAATTCAAGATAAAAATTAGAGATGAAATAAGAAATATTAATTAATTTGCATGCATTTATAATTTAATTAAATTCTTGAGAACATGTGTTCGTTAAAATGTGAACAGAAATCGTTTAAAAACGTTGTTTAAAAACGAAAGTAAAGAAAATGAGAAATGATATTGTACGCTTTTTTAATTAAATAATTAATCTGAATTATTCAGCATAGAATTTGACCGATAAAGTATGACAGATAAAGTTTGGATTTTAAGAGAAAGTTGGATAAAATAAAAGTAAGACAAAAAATATATAGTCGTACCTCGTTTAACGTTCGGTATGCGTTTCGCGAAGGCATTACTTTAAGTGAGTTAACGTTCGACAAGGTACATTTTAACATGGAAAGAGTTAGATAAGAGTAGGTTTCAGAGGCGGGAGTTTTTCATTAAAAATCTGCAAATTCCATTCCGACATATCATATTACTCAAGACAAAACCAATTACATTAGCGGTATAATGTTCTAAGGGCTAACATAGAGCGGAATATGTCTATAAATAGTATCACTTTAATTAAACTATCCGGTTGCAATTAAATAATTGTTGGAAATGTAATTTAATCGTTAAAATACGACAGCTGAAATTAAAAAATAAAAGTGGAAGATGAAATAAGGAACAAACTCGCTCGCGTCGTTTTAATAATTGAACCACGCGATCGCGAGTAGATTGATACTTGAAGTCTTCACTATTTTTTTTTTAAGTAATAGTAGAACAGCAGCTTTTATGCGAAAACAGGAGAGCAGTCATTAAAGCGCGTAGGTTCTAATTACTGTGAAATAATACTTTAGAAAGAAGGTTCATTCGCTCGACACACGTCGTGCGTCGCTGAAAGCAGACGCGCGTTACGCCATAGACTTCTACATACTGTTAGACTGCTGCCTTCCAGCTGAAAAGTGAGGCAAGAGTTCCGTCATGTCTCGTTAGGTGAATAAAGTAGCATGTGTGCATCGGACACACTGCAGACACACCGATGCTATTTTATTTACCTAACAAGACATGGCGGAACTCTCCCATTTTTCAGCTCGAAGGTAGCGGTCTAGTAGTACATAGAAGTCTGTGCGTCACACTCGACGCGCGATAAATCCACATTTAATTTAAATATAGATCGAAGTAATTTCGTATAGCGGTCGTCGCGGAAATTGGCGGGGTATCGACGTAGGCGGGCACAGCGAGATTTTTCGACGGTAAACGGCGCGCGCGACCGGGTGGTAACGGACCGGGGAAGTTGGAATTCGACGTCCCCGTACGGCAAGTTTCGGCAACGAGTTAAATACACTTTCGCGATAGTTCACCGTGCGGCCCCCGCCGCTATAGCTGCGCGCTCGCGATGCACCGCTGCTATGCATGCGACGTGCGATGCATCGCGGGCGTCTCCGTGACGGTATGTGGCGCGAATAAGCCGAAAACTTGCACCGCCTAAAGATTTCCAGGGGGAGGCCTCCGGGCGAACTTTATCCTTGGAGCGCCTCCGCGGCAGCCGAGCTTCGATTCTACCGGTGGTGTTAAACCACACGTTCTGGCATCGCGCAGCCTCCTCTCTTCCTCTCTCGCGATCAGCTACGGGAGTCTGTCTCGATGTCTTCTTTCGGTCGCCTCCTCAATAGTTGCGCCGGCGTCCCCTGCGAATAGACGTGTCGGGGAAACCAAAACTGAAAATCCGATACGCGATACGTCCTTATCATTTTAGATTGAATATCGCAAAGTGAAAGTTATTATGTACAAGCTGTTTGATGTTAAGTATGTAGAAATTTAATCTAAATAATTATTTGAGAAATAGAAGCGTACTAGGAGTTCGCCTGAGGTTTTGCGTATGGATATTCGTGCAATGTAAACGAAGGATCTTGGAAACGTTTAGCAATTGGCAACGAGAAATGGATCCTACATCGAAATCCTATATAGTATCGAGGTCGGTGTAATGAAAATGAGTTGCCTCAGCAAACCGCAAAGCCAGGATTACACCCGCGTAAAGTTTTGTTAAGTGTTTGGTGAGACTATTGAGAAATCTTTTATCTCTGCGTCCAACTAACGAAGCGGTGAAATCGGCACGAACGTTATATTGCCTAATTAGAAAAACTGAAGAATGCAGTCTTACAAAAACAAAAACCGATTAACACTAATCAGGATTTAGGAAATGGGTCATTGTCCGCCACAGCAATGCTCGTTTGCAAGTTTGTGAGAGAAGGAAAAAATAGTAGTTGATAAAGTTCCAGTACGTTCTGTTTGCAATACTTTTATAATACTTTTATTTCAAAAAAATTAATTAAAAATTTTTTTAATAAAAATGTACGAAAATAACTGTAAAATCTTTCTTGTGCATTTTCATTTAAAATCTTTTAAAATGAAAACGTACAAAAATATTGTTCAAAGCAACAATCACATCATATTTTTTCCTTTAAATAAAAACTTCCATAAAAAAATTCTCATTACTTTTACAACTACAAAAATGATGCGATCTTTAAATCGCGAGGATCCGTGACCCACGGCTCAATAAAATAATTGCAGCAATTGCGTGCGAGTTTGAATGACGAGAAAATCGATGACAAAGTTGTCATTATGCTGAAAGTATTCAATTGGGCAAAGCATTACGTATAAAACCAATTAATTCCGGACGCAGAGTGTCAATTTTCAAGCGAGAGTTTCCCCGCATTGCAAAACGCGTCAGTGTTAATTGCAGTGATAAATTAATTTCTAGTAGTTTGTTATTCATTCGAAACGAGAAGCTCGACAATGAGCGCAGCGAAGCCGCGATTCCGGGATACGAAGGAACTCTCAGAGCTCAGCCTTATTCATTTTACGAATTTCTACCAGATTGCCATGAAATTTGAATTATATTGAGCACCATCAGTAATAACGTGCGTGTGTTCTGCCGTCTTGGTAGTAGTAGAAAAAGAATCTAAAATATTCTGTCTTCTATGTTTCACATAAATCAATAATTTTATTAATTATAGAATAATAATTTTGTACGATATTTCATTCCTCAACGAGCGAATTCGATAGCTTTTCAATTTCGATCAAAACGGCAAGATGATTCAAACATGAAGAACGGACGATAAATTGTTCTTCGACTACTTTGTGACGTGATATAATTGTCTCCGCTGTAAGAAGGTGACATCGATTTAGAAACAATTGGAAATGTCAGACGTCGAGGAATAAAAAAGAAGAATCAAGATAATGCTGGCTGACAGCGCCGCTTTATCGATCTTTAGTGTCATTATCCACTAGCAAGCTTGGAACAAGAAATGTGAAAGTCTTATGACACAATTAGATTTCATTGAAACTACATGTTTATGAAAATTGCGGAAAATTGTATAACAAATAAAAAAAACAGCGTGGACGTGTTAAATCGCAATTTAGCAACTATACAAAAAATAAATTTCAGTATTATTGGTATTTGGATGAAAGAGAGAGAGGGGGGGGGGGGAGAAAACTCATTATAAATTGTGATAAAGTTGAAATTTCTGAAAAAGTATGGAGCTTCAAAAAGATTATTCTAAAAAATGTTACTATTTCTTGAACTTCTGTAGTGAACTGTTTTATATAGTAACAAGTAATTCGATATTATCTTTATTTATTTTATTTATTAATAAAGATTTATATCATATGAGAGATTATATATTAACAAGAACTGATCGTTTCTTGTATTTTTTAAATACTATTGGCATAAAACGTTTATTGTTTATTATTTGAAGGAAATTTCTATTGTTCCACCATAGATGACTAACCAATGTTTACAAAGCATCTAAAAAATGTTCAATGCAAGAAACAATATTCTAGAATCAGATTGAACAAACAAATATTTCCATGTATCATTAATGTTATTTTTGAAGCAACACAATTTTTCATTCGTTAGCGGGCGTAATTTGTTCTCGCAACAATCAAGAATTCCGAGAATTTCGCGATGCGTAGTTTGCCATGCAGTTTCAGCCATTGTTATGATGATCCGAGCTGGCAGCTACGGACAACGGCGATGCGAGAGGGCGAATTGCAAGAAAAAGAGACACACGATGAGGAATTATTGGCGAATGGAACCAGTTGAGCGACTTTATCAGGTCCTCGTCGATCTTGGTACCGATCAATGACCGCACTGAAGAAATTGAGTCGGAAGAAAAAAAAGGGAGGGCAAATGTTTAAGTTCAAGAAACTTTCGATGATCTCCCGGCGCGTTGCATGATTTATCGGTAGATTAACTTATAGTAATTGCGGAATAACAAATAAGAGTTGTAATATGTCGCGAACGTTATTCGTCTTATAAAGTTAATGGGATTTATTTCACACGAACTGTTCCTTTATATAACATTATATCAGTCTTTGAAGTCAGCTGTCATAAGAATTTTTTTCCGAAGTTCTACGTTTCCACAAAATTACTGTAGTTTGAAAAGTTATAAATGTTTCGTAAAGACTGCTAGAGTATACTTTTGTAAAGGATTCATGTCGTTTTAACGTATAATATTTAACTACGAGAACCTACTTATGAGTTGCCCTATAAAACTAAAACTTTCCGAATACGGCACTCGCATATGCAGTGATCTAATATAAGTAGGTACTGATTTCCTCACTTGCCAATATTTACCCGACAAAGTAAAAGTATATGAAGCAATTTTATTGCAAAAGAACAATTAATAACTAATTTCGGTAAAGTTTGAACCTTTATATTCACGCGTAAAGTAACGTATGTTAGTAATTGAATAGCATAAAAATTAACAGTCGTACAATTGAAATTATGAAAAATTATAAATCTCTCTCTCTCATTTTATAAAAGAAATAATTTGGAATATGACAGACCTTGTGTGCCGCTCGTTCTCTCGATTAATTTCATATTTTAGTTTACCGTTGTGTAGCGCTTAATCGTTTTTTACTTGAAAAACCGTCCGTTGCCATTATAAATCGCATTCTGGATTGGACATGGATGGCCGAGGAGATGCATTGGCGCCTGTAACGTCGATATCGAGGCCGTTGTAAGCGGTGATATAGTGTTGTAACACCGACCGCGGAACCGCATTGAATCCCATAATGGACGTCTAATCGCATTGCTATATGCTAATGAACTCTTGTATTTCGGTAAAAAGAATTCAGTGAAAATCATGCGAGAAATTCGTCGTTTAAGACGTAAACTCGTTTATAAATTAATCATGATATACGTCTATTCTTCGTTTTCTCCTACACAATATATATATAATATTTTTATTATATATAATACATATAATAAAAATATTATATAATTTATTTTTTGAGAATAGAAATGAATGACAAGATATTGATATAAACTTGATATCATAACATTGCATCAAATTGATGGACTGGAGTAAATATTCGTACCATTATTTCTACAAAGGAATTAAATGTAGCAAAAGTGTTAACATTTAAAACGGATACTTTAAATGGATTTTTTCAACTTTTTGAACAAACATTTTATTCTTCGTGTCTATTTAAAAAAATCAATTCTGCTATTTGGACAACTTGTACAAATATGACAGTGATAAGAGCGTCGCTGATTGAACGAGATCGTGCACTGATATTGCATTCGTATAATTGTAGCCGGGCGTTACATAAGTTTTCGATAAATTTTGTTGACCTGGAATTTAGCTTAACAAGAGAATATAGATTTTTATTGAAAATGTTAAGATTAATTCAAAAATAAAAAGGTTTTATTATCGAAACGCGCCGAAAACGCACTTCGGTTTTCGCATGACACGTTGCGAAAAAAAGCGATTCTTCAAAAGCGGATCGTCCGTTGCTGTTTGCAACATTTTACAATAAACTCGTAAAAAATTTCCGAGCAGCGCTACGATTTTATGTTTTTTCTGCTGCGAGAGATAGAGATCGATATTCGTATCTTTTTTTATGTGTATTCTTGTTTCCGGATCTCATCGGCTTTTTAAATACCGGAGCTGTAGGTTTACGAAGAAAGCGAGAAATGGCCAACAAAATATTTATATTGAAAATACGGAAAATATCGGTGCGCTCGGCCGGGATGGAGGGAAAATAGGAAACCAGGGATTACTCGATGCTGCTTTATGGCGTAAATATCTACATAATAACTTTATTACTGGAAAGATCGATTCAAATCACACTTTGCATGACAAATATTTTTCAAGCCGTTTGCCCGTTAAATATTCCAGTAGTCAAAGATCGGATTTATCCCGCTCGAATATTCTCGCGGAAATGCGCCAGAAAATATTCGCGTGCGCAAGAAGGTAAGAAAACGGTATAAAGAGGGTAGCAGCGAGAAAGAGAGAGAGAGAGAGAGAGAGAGAGAGGAGGGCGATGGCAGGGAATTCTACTCTGCATTCATAATTTTCCTGAAATTAAGACCGCGTCGCGACAGTCGCGTCTCAAATTGTCAAGATTCTTCTACGTGCTGCTCTTTAATCACACCTGAGCGGAGATGCTAGCGGGAATCCTATTGCGCTACCGTAACAATGGCGCAGAGTGATAATAATAAATATTCCGGGAGATATCGTGCGCGGGCGCTCGCGCGCGTTATCCGCCGAGTTACGAAGCGCAATTTTTTATTTTAATTACGGGAACAAGCGTTACCGCCCGCTGGGTTTCATTAGAAATTCGCTCCATTAAACCGACTGCGCGCGTTTCCTTTCTACAACCGAGTTGCAGTTGTGCATGCTCGATCGTTCTGTAAATTACTAATAACAACAACTACTTGATATATAAACAAGTGTGTGCGTATGCATATATATATATTTTTTTTAACGATATTTGTATCTTGCTTGCAACAGCGATTATTTCTACCGCTTGGAAAAGTCAGTTTCGACAAGCTGATGGTATCTGTCAGAGTTGATTTGAAATCGTAACATTTTCAAGAATATTTGGTTGCATGACGAAGGTATACGTGAGATGTAATTTGTTGTTAAATTAAATCTCTGTGATCGCTCGCGCAGAAATCGCGATAGGATCGATCGCATAAACACGCCGCCCGAATTAAAGAAAGAAATTGGTGATTACGTAGCCCGGAATCGACGCGTCTTGATTTTGTGCAAATATCATGGCCTTTCTGTCGTTACATACTGCGTAACCCATTTATATCGCGCCGACGTTCGCTCGACGTGGCCGAAACAATTCGTTACACTTGAAATCAATTAGCGCGAAGTGCTGGTAAGTGGGTGAAAGGTCTTACGGCTCCAAAGCGGCAGGGAGAGGGTGAAAGGGAGACAGAGGGAGAAAGAAGGACGCAGAGTCACTGCAGTTTGAGAAATGACTCTACCATTGCGTGGTCCATCTTCCTTTCTTTGTCTCCCTCTTTTTCCGTTACACGCAACGCTCTCTTTTCCCTTTTCGCATTCTCGCTATTCGCTACATCTCCGCTCTGTATCCATTTTTGTTTCTACGTTTTACCCTACCTTGTCTTCCCTCGTGCCTATGGTGTGCTTGTCTCCTCTCTTTCTCTCTCTCTCTCCCCCCTTCTGTCCTCTTCGACTAATGGAAGCTCACGCGAGAAGATTAAACACGGTTAGAAGATGTAACCTTACGGCACTTTTGCGGTGAGAGACCGCAACTAAATCGCAGTAACTACATTTGCGAGCACTTATTGTGTTTTTCGGTTCTCGCTCGCGCCTCGCCGATGCTGTTTGCGCAGCTCGAGAAATGGACAGGAACGTCTTCGTTGGATTTTTATGGAGCTCCCGTTGCGAGCTCGACGCCGCAGTCATTTTAAGCGCTTCTATTCAATGTTCCGTTCTCTGTCTCTTGGCGTAGAAATATTAAAAACAAACTAGACTCGACGTTTTATTATTAATATTTTAACGAACATTAAAATTTCTAACAAGCAATTTATGTAACAGACTTCAGAGTATGGTAATATTAATGCACAGTTGAAAAATTTGTGTTAAATTTAACAGATATCACATATCCCAAACGGCCCACATAAATTTAACATAATATGAATATGTTAAATGATCACACTAATCTCTGTTAATATTTTAACACAAAATAAATGTACATCTCAAAATAATGTGAAATAAATTTTGTGTAAAATTAACATATTTTTAATGACAAAATGAATTTAAAAAATGTAATTTTTATATTTTACAGATATAATGAGTCAAATGACGATTCGAAATCGCTCTCATTTATGTTATATAGAATAAAATTACCATTTTATTCTGTAAATTTTAACAGATAAATTTTGTTACTAATAATATAGAATAGAACATATGTATTGTGTCAGACATTGTGTTGTTTTAACATTTCTTTTCAGTTACTTTAATAATTTTACATTTGAGGTCAATTAACACAAGAGCAATATGTTAAATTAACACATGAATGTGTTAAACATTTATCACGAAAATTTTAATCGGCAATCTTCTTAACAAAAGGAAACACAAATTTTCCAACTGTGTAATAATTCTCTAAACAATCGTAAAATGGTAGCAAGGCAATGAAAGGCTAAGAAATTGAACGCAGTATGTTGCACATATACATAAACTTTCTCTCTCTTGTTATGTAATCTTTTTACTCTGAAAATTCCAGTTTTTAAATACGATTTGAAATATTTTGAATTTTTCGAGCGTTAAATGAAGAAATTCTCTAAAAATATTTGCCGTTCCTTTTTCGAAGCTGCGGCAGTGAAGCGGGCGCGGAGCAGTACAGAAAATTAAATGACGACTTCTCAAATAACTTTTTTTTTTACGATTAAGATCTGTGCGAAACAACATTATACTAGCCGGGGGAAAAAGATCGCGTTTTCGCAACGTGGATGAAAATTTGATTAATGTTGACGAAGCGGAAACCAATCTGCGCCGATGCACACGCCGATGCGGGGACGAAAATTTCGATGCACGTGCGCAGGGATATAAACACGCTTTAAGAGTGGAATCCACGAGAGTATCCCGTCCCGCGCGCGCGTTTTCGGAAGTTAAACAACGCACGGAATTACGGCGCGGAATGCGATATCCGGAGCGGCGCAGCCTCATTAGCGCATTACTGCAATTAGATGTCTATTACAGATCAGCGCGATCAACGCCCACGCTCTCGCAACACATACACGGACGATTGTGCGGCCGCATGGCGCGATCGATGACTTCGCGAAGGGAAATATTTCGCGGCATGCGTCCGTCGGTATGCACGAATATGCGTCAATATGGGCGCGATATACGCCGGCATGCGCGGGCATAATACGTCGACGTAAACGCCCGCGAATATGCCCGCCGACAAAAGCCTGTGACAAACGCGACGAAACGGGCCCTTTGAGAGTGTTTTTATGGCCGAGCCTCGCGCGCCAAGGGCGAGAAATGGACATGAATTTGTTATGTATTCTGGGGCACGTATCTCTCGGGAGTACTAAACCAATGCGCGTGATGTTAAGCGGATCGAATGGTTTAAGAATTCAGCGGCCCTAATGTGGCTTTAGCGACAGATTTGCTTCGTACGCATTCGTGGTAATTACTTGCCAACGGAAACGAATTTGTCTTATCGATTTCCCTGAAATGCTTTGTATTCAAGGGACGCCAGACTGACCGAGTTTACACGTGCAAATTGGGGTTTTGATTAATTGTTTGTTAAAAAAGGAGGAATGTTAAATACTTAGTAATTAAGACTGATTGATACTCTGGGAAAAAAGACAGCAACCCATTTTGGGGCCCACAATTAGTAATCGAATTATTTGGATTGTTCGTAACACTCTAAACTTTTACGAATTTTACCCTGTGTAACTAAAAATCGCAATTAGCTATTCTATCTATATCCAAGGGTTTTAAGTAATACTAATCAATTCTCTCAATTAGTTCTGTCGATATTCAGTCGCGCAAAGATAATTTTCACTTAAGAGGCACCGAAATGTTAAGTTGCTTAACTACGAAAAAAAAAACGGTAAAAATTGTTCCCAAAGTTGAGTTACGAACAATCCAAATAATTCGATTACTAATTGTTGGCCCCAAAATTGGTTGCTAACTGTCCTTTTTTTTCCCTGGGTACTAACGATGAAATCTCTGGTTGTCGATAATTACTTGAATAAAAATATATGATTGTTAATAGAATAATTGTGCGCGTTGAAAGAAATCCATAATTATTTGATAATGCAACAGCGACAGACAATTGCTTTTCGCTGCAGAAATAATGTACATAGTCTGTACAACTTTAATGACAATCCCGCTTTCTGAAGACACGTAGTAACGACGTTCTTCATTTTGCCAAGTTAAGAATTCTAACTAACTTTAGGTTTCCGCTAAGTTAAGGCAAGAGCACGTAAAAGCTCGACTCCACTACTCGAGTTTCATTCTTGCCATGTATTTTTAAAAGCTTACAACACACGACGAAACATTTGCAACTTTCATGCATTATGTACTTTTTCGGTATTACGTACTGGAGCAAAAATTTAGCGCAACGGTATTTCTTTTTTTAAAACAGTAGGTACAATTTGAGATCTGCAAGAATTGAAGTACATAAAATACTTTCAGCGCAATCGAGCGGAAAACGTGATTTAACGCGCGATTATGTTACACCGCAATATTTCTCAGACAAATTTCTCAAATTCATTAGTTTCTTCTTTTCCGACTAACTCAATAATTACCGACCCGAATAAAAACCGCGCGAAACATTTGCAACTTTATGTATCTTTTCGGTATTACGTACTGGGGCAAAAATGTAGCGCAACAGTATTTCTTTTTTTAAAACAGTACAATTTGAGACCTGCAAGAATTGAAGTAGATAAAATACTTTTAGCGCAATCGAGCGGAAAACGTGATTTAACGCGCGATTATGTTACACCGCAATATTTCTCAAACAAATTTCTCAAATTTATAGTTTTTCCTCTTCCGACTAACTTAATAATTACCGACCCGAATGAGAATCGCGCGTTTATTTAAAATAGCACATTTCTAGCCGTTGCATCCTAGCTAGTGCAAAATATCACACATTTTTCCAGGATTGCAACGATTACCGTTCGTCTTCACGCTTGCGCGCGAGGCAAACGTCGTATAAACATACAGCATCGCGGAATTTAGTAGGACAGTATTAACCATTATCTGCCACCGGTCGTGACACGCGGCTTGGCGTTTTAAACGATCAAATTGTTTGCGCGTTTCGTAATAAAGTTTGCGCGCGAAATAGCCTCGCAAATTTTCCATCAGCGTCGTTTTCGAGACTGCTGGAAAACGGAACGGTACTTTTAGGCATTACGATACGGGACAATCGTGCTGGCAGGTTGACAGCGAATAAATCGACGTCGAAATGTTTTCGATATGTAACGGAGAACACGAAACATTTTAAGCGAGAGAGGCGGCGACGTTGCTGCGTTTGGCTGCGCGGGCGCGCACGTGCGTTTTGACGAATTTATGTCGCAATCAATTAAATTGATGTTTCGCATCTTGCGTAATCTCGTAATACTGCGACGGAACATTTAACTCGCCGCGAGGCATCACGCCGCTTTAGTTGTCGTTCGCTCCGGTCCGTTTTTTTAATTATTCTGTTAGACACGCGGATTTCGAAACTCGATTTCGGGTAAACGTCGATGAAAATTCGTTTTATGTACTGCGATATTCCTGTTTTACGAAACGCGCCCGCCCAATCGCGTTTTACTTTTGATAAAATAGATTCGTTTCGGCCGTCACATCGTCCGTTTTTCTATGTCTGCAGTGGAAAGCAAACTAGAGTAATTCTTCATTTTTTTAAAACAAATATCAAATTACTAGGAAATAAAGAAATATTCCATTGTACCATCTATTCTTATTACGGTTATTATTTTGATAAAAACTATGTACAATCGTTCTCATAGCGATTTTTCATTATTTGTATTACAAAATGCTCAACAAGGTGTAGTCTTATTTATTATTGCCTGGATCTCAGTTTTACTAGAATTCACATTTTTATAATTTTTATTCCCATCTATACAATGATGAGTTTCAGGTTGTAGTTCACACAATTTCTGTAGAAGTTTGTGGTAGTACAGTCATACAGTCTGGAACTCAGTGATTTGTATACACGGAAAGAATTTTCTCTTAAAATTTACCCTGAAAATCGTGTAATCGTGGGACAAAATGGCATTTTGAAGAATTTTATGAGGGTTTTTTGAAATTTTACCACACATTCTACTATTAGTATGTGTATTTACTATAATTATTAAAATGTGTGGTAAAATTTCCAAAAACTCATAAAATTCTCCGAAATGCAATGTCGTCCGACGATTACATGATTTTCGGGATAAATTTTGGAAAAAAATTCTCCCCGTGTAGATGAGAAAAATGATAAAAATGCCGGTCCAGGCATTAATGAATAAAACTATACATATCACGCAGCGAACTCAATATACTATAAATTAGTTTCTTCAAATTGCCAGTATCAATAATAAATCGTATTTATAGTAATTTGACTTATGTTGATTTCATGTTGCAATCGATACACTTTTAAGTTGCAATGTCCTTTAAAAAACTTGTAGACTATTAAATTCCTTGAAAAGGACCACAATCCGCATGGCCGAAACGTCGGAATTAAACAAATAAACCAGCCTAATGTCGCCTAACAATTCCTTTTATCATTAATAATAAAATTCCAAATTTTATTCGACCTCAGCTGGCCACATTTATTAATTACCCGGCTAATACAGACAATTTATTGCGAAAAATATTACCTCGGCCAGGGTTTGAACCTGGACTTTTAATATATTATATACTGGAAGACCTACTGCCCTCTTGAAGAAGATTGACAGAGTGAGACGGACAAACGGTTCCCATTTCTGACTCTTTCTAGTAGTTCTGACTGGTCAACGATTTTCTCACCTTGTATAAGAGATAGAAATCGTGAGGTAGAAAATCGTTGACCAATCGGAATTACTAGAAAGAGACAGAATGGGAACCGTTTGTCTCTCTCACTCTGCCCATCTTCTTTAAGAGCGCAGTACAGTATAGTATATAGAGTTCGCTGATGTGACTCAAAAGGGAAATAATTAAATTCGCTCTCAGCAGGTAGATCTACCGTGCAGCATTCTTCCTCGCGACTTTGTCGAGCGCATTAATAGGGCGACACATCGCCGTTTATGGCGTGTCGGGACAAGCTTAACCGCGACCGAGCCGCGAAATCGATCTACGACAGCTGCCGCCCGTAAAAAGGCGAGAGATCGTCCCGAGAAGAAGAGCGGAAGTTTTCGGCATTTTCTTTCGGCCGAGGCGATCGTTAAGCTCGGAGGCGGCGCTAATGCCGGGGCGCCGGCCGTGCTGGGAAAGGAAAACTGCATTCCCGCGCGCCGCGCTTAATTTGCACCGTTTACCTCTCAGACTGCTCGTTTTTTCTTTCGCTGTCCCGCACGAACGCCTCTTGTTCTCCCGTTCTCCTGTTCCACTTCTCTTTTCTGTCCCCTCCCCCCTCTCTGTCTCTCTCTCTCTTTCTTCCCCTTTCTTTCGCCTTCTTTATGTTGGCGCGGCTCGTGAACTTAGGCACCGGGAAAACTTAATCCTCCTCGCCCTTTTCGCATCACGCCGCTTCTCCCCGCCGTTCGCCAGCGGCCCTCCTCTGGATTTATTCCAGGTAAACTTGTTGGCCGATAAATATTTTCTTGTACCAAATTACCTCCGTCGCGACCACGACGTCGTATAATGCAAAATGGTGCGTTAATAGCGCCGTGGCGCTGTGTTTTCTTATACTTTAGTCAAATCTGGATGCACTTTCGGTCATGCTATTACCGGATAAATCTTGAATTTCAAGATAAAACGCAAACGGCGGATGCCCGTTAAAATTTTTATTCTCGAAACGCAAGCAGAACGCTTCTACGATACCTATATTTGCACAATTGTAAAGGACAATCTGTCAAATACCTATTTTTAAAAAGATCCACAGCGATGAAGTTGCGATTGTTCGAAGGTAAAAAAATTACTAATAAATTATGGAAGAACAGACTTAAAATAATTTGTCGCAAAGCAGACAAATGAACGATTTGCACGTATTTAAATCTTTCTTTTTTTTACACTGACTCTACTCGCGTTCGTTATCGCATCCACAGAAAAAATTTTCGAATCCAATGCTATTGAATGTATCATAAAATAGGATCGATATAGCGCCATATTTATTATAGAGAAAGGAATATTTTAATCTTAAATGAAAAATTCCAAAATCTAGATCTAGAATAAAATGATAGTACGTGTCGTCTTTTGCCGAATATCGTGGTGCCAACTTCGTGCGTTGTAAGATGGAGGGAAATTTTATTTCAAACGCAAGAATATTATATAAACTTACATTTATATAAGTTACTCTTGTCACAATATAGTAAGTCATTCTTTGTTAATTCGCTAGAGGAGAATAAGAATTATTGATTTTATTTTGATACTGTCTTATTTTTATACCAAATGAGGTTGTGAGAAATATAAATGCATCGAGAATGTTTTTTGTCTCGGTAACAGAAATTCTTTCTGAGGGTGCGAATAATGATTAGTAAATTATGGAATAACAGACTTAAAATAATTGTCGCAAAGGAGACAAATGAATGACTTGCACGTATTTAAATCTTTCTTTTTTTTTACACCGACTCTACCCGCGTTCGTCATCGGAAACGGAAGACCGTGTCAAAGGTCAACGCACGGGGAATGTCAAGCCAAATGGCAGAACAATTCGAAATTAGCCCTTACGACGTGCACATTGCGCGGTCAATTTATTAGCGCTTTCACGAGCTGTAAAATGCGCATTTCGTGGTGGATGCGTGTCGTGGCAGGTATATCCGTTCGAAGCTGCGAGAGAACTGTTGAACAGACGCGTTTGCTTCGACGTGGTGTTAATTGCCACATAGGGTATGTAGGATATATAGGTTGCCCGTGCGATCATGTGATGCGCTTAGACTTCACCTTCAATTATCGGCGCGTAGAATTCGCGAGAAAGCTCCAACAGGCAAACGCCCGGTGTGTCGGAAATGCCGCTATCTTTAGCCGCCCTTCGCGCGTTATGACGCCGTCGTAACTGTCGTTATAGGAACGGTGATTTGCTTCAAATTTGATGGCGTCGCAATTTTAGGTTCGACGAGCTCTTACAGAACGCTGGATGTTGCATATTGAAGAGCTATTAATTGGACGAGATTCTAAACGTCGGAAACAGATGTGTAACGCCGCGTTCACCTTATAGAAATGCGCGTTTGACTTTTTAAACGATGATGCCGATTCTTAACCAAAGTGGCCGCAAGAACACTTGACTTCTCTGCAAACACAGATTATTTGTGAAAAAAATATTAAAATACATGTGTCACGGTGTGGAACGAAATAAACGTGTTTTACATAATAGTATGAAAATGTATGGCATTTAGTATATTTTTGTATGATTTAATATTGTAATTTATTGATTATATTATTGTAATTAATTGATATTCTCGGCCAGATAGAAACAAAGTAAAGTTATGGCAAAGACTCGTCTAAAATATTCGCCCAATCGAGCTATTTTCATAAAAGGCTATTTTCATCAAATATCTCCAGGACGTCGAAGAGAAAGCGGACAAGAGGCATTTCTATGGGGCTATTAAACGTCCATCACATATTCGACATGTATGTTCATTGCGCGGTCATAAATTATCGGGGTAATTTCTGAATAATCGCTTATTTCACGCGGCCATTTTCAGAGCACGAGGAGCGTGCTGCGGCTCACTTAATTTACATAATTCACTTACGGCCTGCGAAACATGAATCCCCTAGTAATTACGTCAATATGGCCGATATAATTTTAACTTTCGTTTGCACTCTTTGCGCAGATTAGTATCACCGATTGTATTCGAAAATCTAACACAATAGATTCATAAATCAAAAGATCCACAATTATCTGCGTGCGGGGGGAAACAATTATTCTTCCACAATCTTACGTTATCTTGATACACAGTATTGAGTTATGTTTGAATCAAGCTAATATAAAAGCGCCATAATTGATGATCTCGTCTATTGTATCCGATGTCTAATCTCTTCTATTCGCTCGTGCCGTTTAACATTTTTGAGTAATAAAACGAAGTGATAAATGTCCCCATTATAGAAAAATCTGTCAGTATGTTTAAACTCGGGAGTTTCGGGACATTTTCGTGAAAATCCAGATGGCACGGATTTGTCGCCCGGATAGTGCAAAGAGAAATTTTACTCGTTGCCGAGTGTCAACTTAGCTCCCGTCCTTTTCGTGCTGCCGGGTCAAGGCGTTTCGCGATTAAGACCACGTAACTTTCGATTCGCAGAAAAACGGAGAGAAAATGGTCCGTGCCCCGAAACGGGAATGGATGGACTTTCCACCTGTTTACACTTCCAAAATATTTGACACTTGATTCGTGCGCATGCCTCCCTACGGTGGTGACTCTCGAAAGTTTGCGACAAAAGGGTCGAAGAGAAAGGAAAGGATGGAGACTCGCCCACCGTCGCATCGGAAGTTCGCGACGTTGACGAGACGCCGTTGCGGAAAAACACATAAAAAGGGGACGCCGAAAAATCGGCGACGGCCGAAATGGAGAGGGGCGTAAGCCAGAACTGGAAGAAACTGGATGACAGATAACAAAGTTCGTCCACTTTTTTTTTGTGCCGCGTTTCTTCGCCCACGAGTCATCACGTTTATTAAATCCTAAAAAGAAAATAAGCTTATACAGTGCTGTAATGAGAATAAAGATGTTACCAAGGGTGGCCCAAGATTTAAACGTGGCATATCCACTTTCAAATTACAATTTCTAAAAGTGTGAAAAAGTCATTTATAAAAAAAATTATAATATTACATTGCTTTCTAGTCTAGAACGCAATAAAACAATATACGTTGAAATTAATATTGCAGAGAATGCTTGAACTATTTATATTGGGGACATTACTTTTTATAAAAATGATACGTTAATATTTCTTACAATATTTTCCATTTTATGTTAATCAGTGAGTAACGCTCGATACAAGGGATTTATAGAAATAATATCAAATAAGTATGTCGTTCATGCATTTATGCACACAAATGTAAAAACTCGATAACGCAAAGATAATCATTCAAAGTACATTAAACGTATATAATTTGCGGAAATAGCCATCCCTCCGAGAATTAATTCGACGAGTCTATAGATTTTTGTTGAGTCATAATTCGGGTGTTAAATGTATCTCGAACAATGCGTTACATTTGAATGGGTACTTTCAGAAGAACTACCGACAATTTATTAATACTTTATTTATTATTCGTAGAACATAGCAGTGCTTTGATAACTGGCAGACTTTGCCCATAACCGCGTTAAAGCAACTTTGAATCGAGTTTCGGAAGGGCGAACGTCGATTCAACGTGCCTTTTCATCTTACGAAAAGTTTCGTACGTTGCTTAATGGCGCCCTTTGGCATTCGCCACCGCTTCTGGATTATCGGCCTCCTTTGAGTATCTGCATAATTCAGTGTCAGCATTTGTTACAGATAAAATAACATATGAATCGTTATAAGATAGCGAAAAAGAAAATCTGGAAATCGCAAAGTGTCCGCGAGCATCAATCGTATAAAAACAAACAAATGCCCTTTCCGTTCTGCCAAACAGTCAAATTCATTTTTCGAGAAACAAAATTCTTAATTAAACATTTCAGAGTAATAATAATTACTGTGGCACCTAGCTTTTTAATGTCTGTGCAAACTTAACGCGGCATGGTACAACTTTTTTTCTCTGAATTTTGAAACGTTGGAACTGCAGTCAAAGTTTCTAATTTTCTATTTCACCGCCGGCATTAGTTTCTACTCAAAGTGCGCCACATGAAAGTCGTTTGGTCGAATTTATATTCTGTTTGTAAGAGCACACCATATGCATTTACGTTTGAATATGCGTTTGTATGACTTACTCTTTTTTATATAAAAGACGCCCGAGTTGCTCAGCGCGAGCTGTCCGACGGTAAACAGGTCTTAATTAAAAGGAACGTTGCCATTTTGCAGCATTTGTATATGCATGAAATTTCTTTTCTCCGTAACTCCATAGTTATGAGGTTTCTTTTTTCTCCGTAATTCCATTTGTAGAAATACCAATGCTTATTTCGTTGTTATTATGCTCATACAGGGGTTATTTTACATTATGTTAATGCCGGTGGAACTTAATGTTAGAGAAGAGCAAAGTATATATTTATTTGCAAAGAAATTGCATTTTCTGGTGATAATACTGAGCAGCGTGCATAAACAAATGTCACGCGTACGTGCAAATGGCGATAAAAATTACAGTTTGTAATTAACGTTCATAATGTTTGTGCATAAAGAACACGAGTATCATTCGAATTCTTATTACCGTCACGGATAAGATATGTAATTATTATGATTTTCCATTATCGCTACAATTTGTAAGCGTCGGTGGTATCAAGTCAGCGGAATTTCCAAGATTATTCCGTAGGTAAACAGACTTGCTTTGGCAACGTTTCGAATGTGTTTTCCGACTGCGTAGCGGTATCAGAACCGTCTACTCGAGCGTGTCGCACACGCTCGCAAATGAATTATTTTACGTCTCAGGATACCTGCAGGTATTTCGAAAGCGACTAGGAGGAGGGCAAGAGGGAACGCGGGAGTCGTACAATTATTCGAGGTTAAAGGACGACGTGATATATTGGGGCGAGGTCTCCCGAGGAAACTGTCATCTACAGCTAGGCAACAGTCATGGGAGAGAGAAAGAGAGAGAGAGAGAGCCCTTGTGTCCTCGAGGTTCTCGCTTGAGTTGTCTCACCAACCGACAATCGGTGCAGTTGAGTAATTGGATGCGATTCCTTTCTTTTCTTTCCTTTTCTTGCATCTCGGATCCATGTCATGAGGCGAAGTAATATTCAAGTCGAATACGTCGTCGAGGGGAAAAAATATGTGCAGTAATGACAAAATTACTAGGGTTATTTTAGTCATTTGTCGACAATTGTTGTATCGGATAATAATTCCATTTGTGAAAAGAAACTTGATAGGAGCAACGGCGGTAAAGGATAATATTCTCGATTAATTAAGTTGTTTGGAATAATTTTTTGTCAGTTTGTCGATGTAAATTGCTCTTAGAAATTTTTTAGATATACCAAGTGGAAAAAGCAATTTGTTAATAATTACAATTGCGTTGTTTAAAAGCCAGTTTGATTAATTAAACTGTAATACAGAAATCCAAGTATGATGAATTTATATATTTCGCGAAATATAATTCTCGATATATCTTAATATTTTTATATAATTTCATTTTATTTCTTTGACGTGTAAATGGCAATGTTTTCTTAATTCTTTTCTTGTTTATTTTATTAATTTGTTTTTGTTAAAGTGGTTTTATTTAGACACTACTTGGTATAAATTTATCGGATATTAACAATGTTTTTTTATTTGAATTTGTATATTATTTTACTTACATTTATTAATATAACATTATAATATTATAATATTATAATATTATATTATATTTTACTGATATTTATCATTATAATGTTAAGTGGACTATTATTACGTTTAACAACGGTGATAGCATTTAATTTTATAAATTGCATTTTGACAACAGCGCGGCAATAGCGAGTAACGTGACAAGATTTCGCTATTAACGATTACAATAGTGTCGGGATTATATGGACGATCATAAATCTCAATGACTATCGTCGATATCGCATGTAGACAGACTCTCCATAAAAAAAAGTTAGTTGGCGTATTTATGCGAGAGAGTTATAGCTTCAAAGGAAAAGGTATTATTAGTTGATAAGGAAAACAAGTTAAAGATAAACAGGACCGTGCAGATTGTTAATTATTAAAAATCAATATATGCCACTATACACAATAAAATGGTAAGAGTCGCTACGCCGGGTAACCAAATATCTGAACTCGCAAATTGCGGTGCAACTTAAATTTGCAAATCATCTAATTGCAGCAGGTGGCAAATATTAAGCGTAAATTTGCTTCCTCTTACTTTATATTTTAGTATCGCGAGGTTTGCCAATTAAGATGGCACGGCCATGCTAGCCATTTATGAATCTATCTACGAATTTCACGGAGGAAATGAAGCTCTTCGTTTACGAGAGATCTTGTGCGATTTATGCGCGCCGATTGAAAGTCATCCATTAAATTTGCATTTCCTCCATTACACGTCGATTCCCGGACAAAAACTCTTGTTCTGGCAGGAATTCTTTGTGTAACGTAGTTGCATATCACCGGCCATTATCCGACCATGATCCCGGGGATATTCACGGGGTGGCGGCCGAGCGCATGCAAAATAATTCTGAAATGGCCGTCGAAGTTGGTACGGCCATTAAAACGAAAATATCGAGTCTCGAGCGCTTTGCGGAGTCGTACGCTTTTTTTCCCCCATGAAACAACTAATGACTAATGACAGTACGGGCATTAGGATAAGTACTGGAAAAACTAGATCGCGACTCTTTATTCTTTTCCAAATAAGTCCTGAAATATCTTCTAGCGCTACGTGCCACGGAATATTTGCGAATAATTTATTTTATGGATACTGCAGAGTGTATTTCCTTAATGCATTATTCATGAATACAATAAAAACAGAAAAATAATCTCCTGATTAACGCAAGCGAAGTTTTATCGTTTTGTTGCGCAATTTTTACAAACACACGCAATAACTTGGTAAATCTTATTTGTATTTTATAAAATATATAAATTACACATATTTAACTCTATTAAAAGAAAGATTAACTGTGTTATTTTAACGATAATTGTCGCAGCATGCTGCGTGAAACAATGCTCATTAACACATTTCCATTTTTAGACAAAGGCGATTTTTTTAAATTGATAAATCTTAAAATTAACCAATTTTTGTTTGATGTTTACATATTTATACCAACCGTTTTTTAATTTTAGAGATTCATAGAAATATCAAATAAAACTGAACGCGCAATCTGACATTTCGAGGGCTAATTATATAATTTTATTATACAAATAATTTCCGCTAATTTATTCTGAAACATTTACTATGTTTCATTTCTTATACGAAAGCGCAAGTTCCTTAATTGGAGCTGCAGAATCTGAGTGGCCTAATATCAAAAGACCTGAAACGAACATTCTAAGTAGGTGTTCGGTGGTTAATGTCCTCTCGCGTATTGTGTGCGCGTCGTATAACGAGCGGCTGGCGATATAATTATGAACAACACGAGTAAATGTGTCGAGATAAATTACCGTCTATTGTGCTGCCATCGCGGCAATTGCTTTATGTATCGCAGTAATTTACTTGAAGTTTATCAGTCGCGTAAAGGAACAAAACTGAAGCAGTAGGGTACGCAATATGTTCATCGTCAGCTCTTTTGACGTAATCATGGCTTTCCTTACATTTATTAGAACTTTCAGTTTTATATTCAATTTTAACTAATTGTAAATTAATTGTTTCGATACTCCGTATATATTGCATGTCAATAACAAACATCACCTCGCAAACATTTAATTTTCTGCAGCAGATTATTGAATTATAGACAATTAAATTGTTATTTAATAGTAAATAGATAGTTATTCAGTTAAATAATTATTCGCGGGTCACGGCACGCCTGCTCGATAGGTCACTCGCGAGCGCTCGCGTACAAATTTCCGTGAACGATTTTGCTGCTGGGGTGAAATGAGCGAAGTTTCATTAAAAAAATTCCACGTATAACTACATGAGCGTTTGCAAACGCAGCATTTCAATGTTTTAAAAGCTTCATGCTTTACGGAGCTGCGGGGGGTAACAAAGTGGTCTACACCTTGGACTCGGAATGTGCGCGCGATTCGTATGTGTGCTTCCAGAATAAAAATACGTTCTTTCGTAAATCATGGTTTCTCGCCTGCTTGTCCTGACGTTTTGTTACCTCGAAAGTTTTACCGTTGCCGTTTAACATTCTTTTTTATCCGGGCTCACCTGAGCTAAGGTACTCAGCGCCGTATGCATTACGGTTGTATATATTTATTAGAAATGTAAATTACCAACGGGTACGTGAACGTAGTTAGAATATAGGACAGTTTATCTAGCGTTGTAACGCAGAAATAAGCCATCGTACAATTTTCTAGAGATTAATTTATTCAATCGACGGTCGTTATTTCCGGAGATTGCAAAACCGAGGGAACGGAAATAAAATTTAGATACTCTGCGCTCTCTGCCTTCTCTGTTACTGCCTAATTTGCTTTCGTGAGAATTTTTCGATGAACCATTTTTATTTGTGAATTCGTCAGCTTGACTTCTCTTTCTGCATCCGGTGGGTCTTGCTACACGGTGTAAGGTCGTACAAAAATTCTGATTGAGCACTCCCTTTCTCTGCCTCTTTCTCTCGATAGTCATCCAGAAAAGTCCGGGGATAATTCCGACTCGTTCCAGGAACATCTGGCTCACGTTCATTACGAAGTTTCGTACACCACGATCGTCGACGTTTTTGCGGTTTTGCCGTAGATCGGTGCGCGAGTCGTCGGTGGAGTGGAAGAGAGATTTTGCGGTGAATTTCGAGCGAATTAAATCTCTCTTCCGGTTTTAATCACAGCACAACGAGTCACGCTAACACACAACTTCGCAATTCGGTCGGGCCGGTTGGTTCCATTTTTGCTGATGGAACTAGCGAATTGGGGTATGCGCAACGTGTGCATATTTGTTTATATTACAAAGATAATTAATTTTCATCTCGCTAAGAATAATTGTTATCAAGTTACAGTTACTGATGATGGGAGCGTGTAGACCACTGTTGTTTGCCGTTGTGGAATCTAATTTACGGCGTTTTTTTTTTGCAAGAATCGTTATGAGAATTAATTTAATCTTTGGCTTTGTAATAATATTCCACAGTAGACAAAGTAACGTTTAAATTATATAATTTATTATTACACGAATAATTTAGTCTTGTACATTTTTTTCAATATTTTTACGTATGACCGGATCGTTTATATACAATAATATTCATTGTGCTTTCATGTTTAATACATTTTTATTTAATTTTTTTAAAATACTTTCTGCAATGAGAAAATTTGCAAGCTATACGTGAAAGTTTACATTTTTCATAATTCACTACATTTGTACGCTACGCAAAATTAACCTAAAACGTATTGCAAATTGAAATTACATTACAAATTGAATTAATAATAATTGAATACGAATTACAAATCATTTCGCGACTCTGTTATACTTTAAGCCATCTTCAGCGACGCGATGATAGGTAAATTAAAGAATCTCATGTTTTCCGGCGAGCATAAGGCGAGTATTTTAAAATTAAATGTAATCTTCAAGAAGAAATAGCAGAAGAATTCTACTAATGTTCATAGTATGTAGATTATTCAGACTAGAAGTGCAAATTGGGACTAAACGGCATAAAGAAGTGCAGTACACTGAACCAAGTTCTCTTTCTTCAGAGAACGAGAGATCGACAAATTGCAGCGCCGGGAAAACATCGGAAACTGAAATGATTTTTAAGCGACGAAGATTGATAAAGTCGAGATAATGATACAGTTAATAAACGGACCCGATTTTAAGTAACAGCTACTTCGTCCGGCTTTCAATGTTAATCTTTCTTAGATTGTTAATTAAAGTTACGTAAAGTTAATTTGCACAACGAACCGCGTTTGACTTGCAAGGCCCATTTTTCCTTATTATTCGTCAATCTCGATATCGAGAGTCTTTAATTAATCGATCGTTAATTTCAAATTACATTTTCGTAATATGTTTTAATTTTAAGTTCTTTCTGCTTACAATCTCGTTAAAATAAATTTTCCTACTATCCGCGAAAAATAAATTTTCTTTAGTCCCTTGACAAATGATATTTATTCTACTTTCTATCATAGATTCGCGTTTTTATTGCATTTCAACGTTTCCCTTGGCTGTACGAGGGAAAAACCTCTCCCGTGGCTCTTTAAGAACGTATTTTTTTCCGGCGAGGTCCGCCTCGTCAAGTCTGCGTTAAAGCTTCGCGTCAAAGCGGTCGTTCGGTGGAATTACACGAAGTCTGTCGATAAAACCGAGAGACGATAGAGCTGCGAAGGAAGAAGCTTTCGTCGAAGGGGGCGGAGGGGAATGACTGTCGCGCGAAATTCTCCACGGTAATCGGGGAAATTTCCATAGAAGCTAGGAACGAGTGATTTCGGCAGCGGAGAACACTTACCTGCGATCGGATCAATTCTGATCCAACTTTTGAGAATTCGCGCGACGATGATCGGGGAAAGTGCTCCGCGAGTTAGAGAACAGATCGCATTATTTGTCCGTAGAAAGTCCGCGGTTTCCTGGCAAAACGAGTTTTCCGCTAGTCGCTCTTAAATGATGAGCGTCCATAGTGACTGTGACGCGATTACGCGTCGATTCGATTAAGGGAAGTCCTTTCTACTTACCTTAACATTGAAATAATGCCGTGGAAGTAAAGTACAATTGCAAACGGAACATTTTGTAACAACTCAAGCATGACGTAGAAATTAAGTTTTGCACAAACTGTTGTACTACCATATTTAACTCCAATCATATCTCTTGAAATTTTACAATAACGTATTTCTCTTACTCTCCCTAAAAACAAAATCTTTATTTACGGTATTATGTTAGGCGGTGACGGAAGGACATGAAATTTCGAGAACAACGTCTTCGGGCATTTACCTAAAGCTTTTATTTCATTTTATAGTGCATTTGTAAAAGAAAGAAGCCACTGCAAATTTCGCATGGGATTGTAATTGGCTTTAACTTTGCGCATTAAAAAGTGATAAAAACTTGAAAGTAAAACCTACTTTGTGCTCATTATCGTTTCAGATTTAACATAAAAAGCCTGACGGTTCTGCACTCTTCGATTGTTATTACACCTTAATATTTTTATTGACACTGTAAACCTCGAGAGAATGAAAGAAACAGCGGTGGATTTTAATAAGCGGAATGTTAAAATTTCCGCAAGGTTAAAATTTTCCGACTATTTCCAATAATTGTTTACCAAGACGTGACAAATTCCAATTGATTGAGTGCCGCCGGTGCAATACCTCGGAGCATTTCCTTCTTTTTCCCTATTTTTCCCCGGGCTTTGCCGCACCCGATCGATTCGTTTTGTGTTATTAAATTATCTAATTAGAACTCATCCTTCTCGATGGGCGTCGCGGCGGAGTCTTATTAACTTAATACTGGCTTTCATCCACCCAACGCTGTCAGACCGTGTCGTCTCCATCTCTCCATTTTCCCTTTCCTAGAGATCGCTTTCTGCATCCGTCGGCTGCCTCCTTGATTTCGTTTTTTTTTATCGTTCGCGTCGTGGCAGATCGCGGGAAATCGGAGCGAGTCTCAAGATTCCATCGATTTTCGAAGGGCGTACAGTCTCGTACAATTTCCGGATATCACTTCGCTTAGGATCCTAAAACATAAAATTACCCTGGAAATTTTTCGAGACTACGAATATTCGCGAGTATTTTCGGAAGCTGTTTTCAGCGTGTGATCTTTTTCGTAAAACGTAAGATACAAAATAAGCGCGAAACGAAGTCGGTAAATCTGTCAATTTTTCACACAAACAAAATAAATGGAATGGCAAACGTTATAACAGTCCCGAGAGCTTCGTTGACTCTCTATCTTTATGTATATCTCATTGCAGAGTTATATGCAATAGTATTATACCTTGCAATAATTTCACAACGCTTGTGAAACAAGACGCCGTGCGTTTAGCGACAAATTACGTTTTGGGTAGAGCCGTTTAGAAGCTGTTGCTGAAAGTCGAGCTGCATAATGCGTAGACGCGTGCGTCCGCGCGCTTTTCGGATCCGCCGTACCTTTGGGAAATTGGTTCCGCGCCTCCCTTAACTTTTATTCTCTCCCAGGGACCGACGACAAGAAAATAGCGCAAACTGAGAACCAGTCAGTCTTTCTTATCTTGCTACACTTGCTCCCATCCTTTCGTTCCCCCTTTTCTTTTTTCCGCTCTCCTCGCTCTCTGCCTCTTCCCCTCTCCGCCCTTGCTTCCAATCATGTTCTTTCTCGCTCTTTCTCTCCTCGCCTCTTCACCTTTCTCCATTTTTCGATTCCTTTTCACCTCCGTTCGCGCGATGCTCACCTTGCCAGTCTTTTACCTTCTCATCGACGGATCTCGCGTAAATCCTCCAGAGTCGGGTTAGGTCTGCCGACTCGAACCGCTTGAAAAGATTCCTTCGATCCGATCGCGGTAAGTGTTCCCCATTTCCCTCCCACACACCTGCCACCCTTTCTGCCAGCATCTCCCTTTTAGCTTCTCGTGAAATCACTTTGACTTGATCCCGCAGCTTCTGTTGCCCGTCAGGTCTTTTGATTGCCGTGAAATCGTACGATCGTTTATCGCCGGTTGGTCGATCTTTTCTTCTCGTGACGAGTAGTCGAGCCAGAACGTATAATTTTGTAAATGTATATAATTTTACACACGCTTGTTGATATGTCCGACAGCAGCTGCGTTCTATGATGAAACAGACGCTGGAAATGATGCAAATAACAAGTAGCGAGTGCAGTAAACAAATTAAGGATGCGTGCCGCGAGATAATAGCGGTATCAGTACTAAAATATCATTTGCTCACGCGCGTGACTGTAGACGCGCAATGGTAGTGACACGGGCCAAATTAATTGTAAACAATCGGGAGGTGCTTCCTGAGGTGCAGTATACACAGCTGCAGTGCGAGGCACGTACGCTCGTCGTTAACAACTCCTCGTAAATTGACGATTGTCGTCGTCACGAAACGACGGCGACGGCTTCTTTGGTACGTCTACCCTACGTTTACGGGGGGGAA
This sequence comes from Vollenhovia emeryi, assembly GCF_000949405.1. Classification (NCBI taxonomy): domain Eukaryota; kingdom Metazoa; phylum Arthropoda; class Insecta; order Hymenoptera; family Formicidae; genus Vollenhovia; species Vollenhovia emeryi. The sequence goes on from NW_011967148.1 coordinate 640,182, forward strand.
AGGATAATATTGCGAAGCCTGCTAGTAACGTGGAGACACCAATTTCTTCTGTATTGTGCACGCAATTCAACGGCAGTGACATTATTATCGTCACTTGTCGCGTTTAGCGGATAAGTTTGATCGCGGCTCGTGATTCGATTCAACGATACTCGGTCGCCGGTTATTTCTCGGCGCGCTCCTCTACACGATAGATTTTTTTCACCAAGACTTTCAATTAGTATCCTACTGAGATTTTGAGACCGAGGAATGAGGCCTCGTCATTTGTTACGAATCTTGAAAGTAGCTTACGAAAAATATCCCATTTTATCCGTAGAATTCAAGAGTTATTGAGAACGTAATCTTTTTTCAAGAAATTCGATTCCAATTTGGAGGATCCACACATAAAAGGAATGACGATAGTTTTGTAAACTCGTACATATTGCAACTCGATGTATTGACAGCCACGAAACCTCACTCTTCCCCCCCCCCATATCTATTTATAAACTTTTCACGAAAAATTGAAAACTTCGGATATGAAGAATATCCGTGGATACTATTTCTGGTGAAATAATATATGTCGGATTTATATGTGCGACGTATATTCATTCAATTTCTGAGATTAGAGGTGACTTGAGTTCGCAAACGAAATAGTAAACGAGGCTACGTGAGACGAGTAACAATGTCGTTTCACTTGGTTTCGTTTAAAATATATTTAATCTTAACATCTGCGCCCGGAAGAAAGTTTCTTTCGCGTGGAACGAAGTTTCTTGGAATTTTGATCTTACTAGACTTTTATCTAATCTGAAAGAAGTGATTTCTTTATCTTAGCCAAAATTTTATTTGATCGAAGCTGGACTCTCTAAGAGAATTCACATCCGTTTCTGCAAATCTAGCGAACGTTTTTAATAGAAGCGAGTCAAAATTTAGTAGATTGAAAGGAACGCGATTTCGACGTGTCTCATTTGTTTAACTTAAATGAATCTTTTCTGGGTGCGAACATTCCCTCCGCTCTGATTTGCCACGCGATACGTACGGAAACCGCTATCGTGTAACACGTGACCCTATCATTAGAAGGCAAAGCGGATATCATTAGAATTCAAAGCATTTACCGAACAAGTTGTCGTGGATCAAACGAATGGGCGGTTTCGCGAACCAAGCTGATTTCCATCAGAAGATTTGCGGTGCGGCAATAGCATATCGACTGCCGCATTGCACATTTGCCGGAAAATGGTGGTCGCGGGCTTACAAACGACCGCGCGGCCGAAAATCTCCATGGTCCCGCTAATCGCCGACCTAATTACGTCGGTTAATTACACGAAGATCGCGGCAGCCCGCGCGCCTCGCTTCTTACCCGTCAATCGACGCATAATTGTGCCACAACATCGGGGCTGATGTGCACATTGGCAGAATTAAATTGGAACTAACGTGTGTACGCAGTAGTTATCGCGGTGGCTCGATCAGGTTGATTGGATGTAATGTGTGTACCCGGTCGTTACCGTCGTCGAATCAACGCTGCCGAAGCGTTACGGCGAGGGTTCGAGGGAAAAGCTAGTTCGAGCGCGAAAAGTACGAGGAGAAAAGAAAAGAACAAGGAGGACGGTAACGCGAGGGAGAAAGAGAAAGAGGGGGGGGGGGAAAAAGGGAAGAGAGTTGTATTGAACTTCGCGCTTGTTCCTGCCTTCGCGTGGCGCAACAGTTTCGTTCTCGTTTCTTACCTCGCCTCGTTTCTCGCTGCCCGTCTGTTATTTCATGGCTACAAACCTGCGCGGTTGACGTTGGAAATCTCACATTTAATGTTCCTCCCCCATGAATACGAAATCGGGACCGGCGCCGGGGGTCGATGGCGCGCTTTTTACGGCGCACGGAGCGTAACTGTTCGTCGTACCAACACGTGTCGCGGCTCCGTTATCCGTGAAATTATTTTTTCACGACGCGCCCCGACATCCCTCAACGATCGCATTCTCGTCGACAATCCGCCTCACGAGCGTCTCGCCGGGCGCAGGGATCGGGCGCAGAAAGTTCTATCGTATTCCTACAAATCCCGCGCAGACTGCCAAGTGAATTTGGGAATAGATTCAGAAAGATATGGGATGAAGGACGTGGAATCAAAGGATCTACGGTGTAAGAACGTATGAATCAGACAGCCTGCGGAGTTCTGGTTTTATGCGAAGTCGGATGAACGTATCGATTCGTTTGGAAGCTCGAGGTGTGCTCGCCGCCGAGATCTGGTGAATTAATATTTTAAACGCGAACGCGTGTCTTCTGTACTTTAGGGAAAAAAAAACTTGTCTTTAATCGTTTGTAGAAAATTAACTCCGATTTTGAAGAATCCATGTATTAAACACACTGATCTGGGATACTGTGTATGTTACGGCGTGTTATTATAGATAGACAATGCGCAGAATCCAATTCGTTTCGCAAGCGCAAAAATATTGTATCTGCTTGACTCGAGAGGATACGAAGGTAGAGCTACGCAATGATCTGTGAAGTACAAATCGAAGAACTGGAACTTCACAATAAAAGAAAATATCGTCGTTACAAATAAATATCTCCTCGCCCGTGTTTATTTTTTTTTTGGCTTTCGATCAAATCGCTATACTATTTCGTTCTCGTTCACTCGTGGAAGTGTTTACGTCACGTTTTTCCAACAAGTTAATATTTTATCCGAGAGTTAACGCCGCGCGCTAAAAGAGCGTTTATCCTCACGCAATATTTCACGAACTTCCGGCCTAGATCTGACGTAACAATTCCCAAAGCACCCCGGTGGCTCCGACATCCTGCCTGGGATTTTTTTCACATGTCCAGCGTGCGTCCGGCGACTATAAAATTCATAGAGCAGCGTGCGATGTACTAGTTCCAAATAGCACTAGCTTTGTACCTCGTCATATTCATTCCGTTATATAATGCTTATATTTTTAATTCTTTATGAAGGCGAAATAAGAAATTCTCAAATGAGATTCGTCGCGAAATGAGATATGTCGACTTGTATGGTCGGTAAAGATCAGGGCGATCCATTATATAAAAATGTAAATTATAAGACGTCAATTATTGATTTATTGCTAACGAAGAATTTTAATATCGGTGTCTTAAAATCGCTTGTGTATTATATTCGTCAATATGCTTGCGTTCGCTACCGCTTCTTCTAATTATCTTGCAAAATAGACAAAATGTTAACATTTATATCCTAATAACGTTCCATATCGCGTACACGATAATAAAATGTGTATATTGCATTCAGTAAAAGCGCTCGGCAGCGCTCGACGTGACACGCGTGTTTTTTTCTTTTACGCAGTAATTTCGAAATTTCTTTTTTCAAATGTTACGCAACGCACTATAATTTGTGCAGTCTATACACTATCTATGCACTATCTTAATCTCATTACTTTTATTAATTTGATTCTTGACAATAAAAAAAAAAGTAATATAAGAGAAACGTAAAATACATCAGAGAGATGTTTCGAATTTTTAATTGCACTTCAACAGAATTGCAGTGCCACGGTGTTGCTTTTGTTTTATTTCAGCAGAGCCGTTATTTAACTTTTGAGCACAATCTGAATATCACAGTCGTTTCAAGTTGTTCCGTATTGTGTAACAGGGCTGAGTTTGACCGTGTTTCGTTTTTACGCTTCGACGAGATATATGAGAGACAGAAAGATATACAAAACCTTTTGCTGGATTTCGCAATTTCTCGCGTCGCAACGTTTTCGGATAATCACTCCGCTGATTTCCCGAACGATTAATATAATTATCGGAATTGGCTAGTTTGAAAAGTCTGCGCATCGCGGTTGGTCAAGATAGAAGGCAGTTCCTCCGAGATTTCCGCTAGGTTTTTCGAAGACGATCGACATCTTCTTATTTTCACGCTGCAACTGTACCATCAATTTCTCAGCCAGTAACTTTTCCTCGTAAGAGGAAAGAGCCCAGACACCGTGAAATTTTCGTGAAGAGCGCCTTTTAGATACACGCACATCCTCTTGGGAGAAAATCAGCGCTAGAAGCACTTCCTCCCTTTGCATTAAACGGCTTTTATTCGGGAAAGTGTCCCATATTGGCCGCGCATACGCACACACATATACTATGTATAATATATGCTGGTTGTACACGACATTAGACTGTTTCTTAAAATTAGACATTGATAATTTTTTTAATTTAAATTTGAAAATACTTTTCTTAGTAAAAACATCAAAAAGGATTTTTAATTGGCATTAAGAGAATGTGAAAAAATTAATTAAAGATTATATTTGTTGAGTTTTGCAAAGAGCTGGATAAACACGCGTATCTGCAACACTGTAATATATTTTATCACGCCTTTACAATATTTTAATACTCAAGCATTATAATTCAAAGTTATCTTACCGAACGGAGTATTTTTACGTACGAGAGAATAAAAAAATTTTACTTACATAAACTAGATTTGTGCAACTGCTCTTTTATCAATCTGATACATAATTTGTCATGTTATTTTTATCAAGTACTTTTCTATTTTCTACATTTTACGACTTTTCTCGTTGATGACTCCGTCAACTGCACAAATTAACAATTTACGTATTACCACGCCTTCCGCTCATCATCACCGGCTGCCGCGCTGTTTTTGGAAGATTTGCGAGTCCGCAAAACTTTTCCAATTGCAACTTGTTCCGCATATCTAACGCAATTTCCCGTGGTCCACGAACTCTTGGCCTCTGGGCGTCAGGTTAGCTCGTTCTTAAATTTTTTTACGCTGTAGTATAGGAAACTTTTATGAAAATTGTGATATTAAGAAGTCAATCATAGAATTGTTTAATCGCACGAAATTTCTCCGTATTATTTTTTATTCTTATAAGAGACAGAGGAGTACACGTACGTACGCATCACAAATAAAAAAAAAAATTATCATCTAAAATATTCTTTTTCTTATTTTTATTACATTTCTTAAAATATTACTAAATTTATTTCTTGTTACTTGTCCGTCGAACAAGTATTCCGATTTCGTTTCTCATTTAGGCGGTTTATATGGAAACTGACGAGTTTCTTTCCCCGCGCCAGACGCTCCCTGTATATCGCGTTGCGATAATAAAATGCGAAGTTCATGGAAATTGCTTCGCGCGATATTCCGCCGCATTTTCCCTCGCTGATACATCTCGTTGCTCATTATCCGACTTTTTGAACGCGATGGTGAATGTTTATTATTTCTTACCTTGAGCGATATTATTCAGCGCGAAGTGCATCGCAAGTTATAATTGCCGCGACCGGTGGTAGCTTGCGTTACCCGGCAAGTTTGTTATTTTAGGTCGTTTGATAAACTCGGAAGATATCCTGGGCATTTGCACTCATCCAGATAGATTAAAGCGAGCGTCGTTGCCGTTTTCGAAACTGCGACCGCGTTTTATTTGGCGTGGCGGGTAATTAAGTCTCCTGCAGGGTCGCCGACGTAATTTGCGCTAACGCGAATTACGTTGTTTTAAGGCGCTTAGTGAAGCGCAAAGAAACATCCTGCAGAATCCGTCCGACTGTTAAAATGGTGGACATTCTAAAATTAAACCAAATAAACTCTCACTTAGAACTAAATGTAGTAAAACTACTGGGATTCGCGTAAGAAACGCTCGGTCGATGGGATCGTGATTTTAGCGATAGTTTACTTACATCACGTGTGGCGAACTTTAGTTTTAAAGCTTTATCACACTTTAATTGACTGTCTAAAGTTTCTTCGTTCCTTCCGATTTTATATATTCTATTATTTCTTTGTAAAGACACATATAAAGGAAGAAATTTTTACGTAAAAATTTACTCACGTCGTTATTTATGTATTTTCAAATTACATAACATTTGAATTATGACATTCATAAGGAAACGAATAGGATTTAATAAATTGTATTTAAAAAGATCCAAGAGCTTATTTGGGATGGGATTTGAAAAGCATTAGGCTTGTGTGTACAACGAGGCGACATCAAACATACGCGTAAAACTTATAGTAGAGTTCAGCCTAATCTACAATTGCTCTTGCGCCTAGAAACATTCTATTTTGTAGTCGATAAATACACTTAAAAAATTTGTGCAAGTTGATGAAATGTATATTACACATTGCACAATCGTACATTGTCGGTAAATATTTTAAACATTTTGATTTATTTATACAAAATAGAACGTTTCTAAATGCAGAGAGCACATTGTAGATTAGGCTTCAGTATTTCCGTATTTAACTCTTGATCACGCTGTTACACGTTAAAGTATCCAAGAAAATCGGGGAACGCGGATACAGTGAAACATTTGCATTTATAAAAGTTGCATTATAAATGTATAAAAAGATAAAACAACGCACGATTGTTACTTTGTCGTTTATTTAAACGAGCTTACACGTTGATAATAATAACAAACGTATACGTTTTCCTATTTCTTATATTCTGTGTTAAAAATTTCTTATTAAGGGATCATTCCACATTAACGGCCTAAAAACTATTGCGGTCCGTTAAAGTGGAATGACCCCTTAAAGTATAATGCGGTACGAGTGAAAAGATCCACTATGGTTTTATAAGAGACATTTCAAATTCGCATATTAAGTAAATCAGATACGCATTTCTTCGCTCGTATCGATTCGTCATTGTACTGAATTGACATGCCGCTATAATAATTGCATTCGAGAGCCTTCTTATACGTTTTCATGGGTTCTCGGTGTGCTCCGAGTTATGATGCTCGTTAGACGTGTCTCGAAATCGGATTCGATATTTCCTCGTGAGGGTACATCCTCCCTCCCGATGCTGATTCGAGCGCAGGATCGTTTAGACTAATTAGGAGATATCGTGTGCCATAACGAGGACCGTCTTCTTTACCTCAGTAGTAGAAGAAATTAATTGCCTCGACTTTGTCTTATCTTCCACCAAGATCTGCTGTTTCGATTTCAGAAAAGACAATCCGCCATCTCGATTTCAGAAAAGACGATCTGCTATTAACGAGCGTTAGAGAAAACGTTCTTTTAATTTAATTTGCTTTTCTAAGAATTGCGATTGTCAATATATCCTTTGCCACTTTCCAAGTAACAATAGTTCCATAAATGCTATATTTATTAAAAATACTATATCTATGCGGTTAGAAAAATATTAAATATTGATTTTATTTACTATTTAATAGGACAAAGAGGGGGGTAGAAGAGAAGAGAATATCCATTAACTGTTGTAAAAAAGGAATGAATTAACATTGTGACGTTTGAAGAAAAGGACGCCATAAAATTGTTTTATCGGCAACTATACTTTATTATTGAAACAAAAGATTCTTTGATACGTTATGCACAATTTACACCGCAATACCCATTTCGATAAATGTAGAACGCCGATGGGAACAATGCGATTCGTAGACACGATTTTACTCTAGTGGAATAATGGAAACCGTTCGTGTGTGTAACTATCGGAAGGGCAGTGCTCGCAAAACTTTGCGGTGTTGGATGTCTTTAGAGAAATTACCTATTTTATTGCATACATGAATAGGTCGGATTATTTTTCTAGGTATATGAAAACTACTGAGAACAAAGTGAAAATATAAATAAAAGTAAATTAATAGAACTTTAATTTCCTGTGAAATTGAATATGATATTTTATAACATATAGTTATATTGACTGTTTTTTACTTGGTTATACTCTTTTGTTGCCCGGCAGTGCACTTGTCATGCGTTTTTGAAAGAAACAAGAGATTTTAAGCCAATTTCTGATTTTACGCTGATGCGTCACACGTGTTGTAAATTGCGCGATTGCATATACAAGAGGTAACCCGTAAAGTTCATGAAACATTTATCTCGCTCAGCGAAATGAATCGAAATAAACCGTTAATCTGTAAAACGAACGATATTTTTGTGCCACTTGACAAATCCAACGTTATTTGAATAAATAAAAATAGAAGAAGCATTAATAATGAAAAATCCATTATAAAAATACTCCCGAGAATGGCAATTGATGCCACGTATCGTACGTCGCACACGTAGTTTGACGGGGAAAGAGAGAGAGCACGAGAAGTCCTAATACACGAAACATTTTGAAATTAGATTTATGAAATAGTTGAAAGTTGGCGCGGATACGGGAGTCCGGGCAAGTCCATCCCTTCGAATGTCACGGAGAAGTCGTGGAACTCTCCAAGGCACTGTGAAATTTTATCATGTATCTTACTATATTTCACTAGAGATTTCACTTTATCGCACATGGGGAGGCGAACGACAAAAATGCCACACTTTCGTGGCTCCAGCCACAATGTAGCTGCGCCACCGCACACTATAGAATTCCAGGCGTACCGAAAGCTTAACTCCGGCGTTGTATGTAAACCTGTATTGCTTTCCCCGCTGTGTATACACGTACACATTCTATATTCCCGTATTAACCGACATGCTATATACAGTACTCGGTATACTCTAACTACTAAATACCTTGTTTATTAAAGTCGTCATATAGTACCTACTCCCCTTTAGCTCGAGTACATATTAGGTCATTGCACGTGAAATATCGGATTCCGCAAGTTTCAGTTTTACACGGCCCTTCTGCAAAGTAATCCTTTCGCGGATAAACTTGCAAAAGTTACCTTTTGATAATTAAGTGCGTTTTCATGCGTATTTATTGCGCGTCACGTTAAAGCGCGGCACGTCTCTTTTGTGTGGTGACGTACGGCTCAACTTTTACAAACGCGCGGATGCACGTCTCTCAGAATCCAGCAAATCAGAAGAAATTCAACGAGATCCATTTCTCCCCGCGCAAGTGACACTCCGGGACGCGCCTGGATGTAAAAATGCCCGGGAATTATTCCAGGTTTTACCGCGGCAAGTTGTGCGTTTCCGAGTTGCGCGCATTTAACAACTTATAAAGCCCGTGGCCCGATAGCACCCGCGGCGTCCAAGTGGCGCGCGTGTTGAGGTAAATAAATTCTCCCCTGCACCTTACCACTCTGACTCTGCGTGTCCCATACATCGCGCGCGAACGGCCACCGCCATCGGTGGCAGCGGCGGTGACGGGGTTTTAAAAAAAAGTTACGAGCCCTCGGCCAGGGGTAGATGGCCGTTCCATGAGCAACGATTCGATTCGCACCGCGACGACGCGAGTTATGTGCGTCGAGGGACGACGAACTGCCGGCGGACGATGGCGCGCGGCGATTTCTCGGTTACGAATGTATTTTCGTCTCGATAATTCGATTTCAGCCCGGGCAGTCCGATCTCTCCAAGTTCGCGATCTCCCGATCGGGAAAAATAATCCGCGCCGCCTCCGCCGTGTTTCGTCGACGCTTCGTCCTGCAGAGGACAAAAAGAGAGAGAGAGAGAGAGGGGGGGGGGAGGGAGAGGTAAAAGAGAAGAAAAAAGAGAAACAAAGGATTAACGGCGTTTCACCGACCGCCCTGATATCCGTTTATCTATGCGTCAAACGCACGCGCGCATCCAGTGGCGCGCGGAATAATGCACTTTCTAACGATGTAAAAAATGGAAAAAATTTTCAAACCAGCGGAATCGAGGACAACGCGGCCGTTTTGAATGGAACTCGCGTGATTCTCTCCCGTGTCCAAAAGAGTTAATTCACCAGTCGGGCTCTCTGAGTGAGATTTACAGCGACAGGGTATAGGGCCGGTAAATGTACGGTACAACTGGTTGAAGAGGCCGGCGGAGGAGGGGGAGGGGGAAAAAAGGAAATACAGGTAAGGGCTGCACGATAATTTTTTTTTTACTCGTTGCGTAATTTTGGAGAAAACGTATGCGCGCGAATACTCGAAAACGCTCGATACGCTGGCGGGGACGGGCGACGATATCCTTTCCTCGAGCGACTCCGGGAAATGATTTTTGCACCCGTGCAGAAGTAAGTACGGAAGACTTCTGCTTCGCGAGTTCGCTTCTTCTCAGTCGATATACACGTGGGAGGAATCAGACGCCTTTTTCACCTTTCATCGCCGCTATCTCATTTCTAAGCGAAGAGTCTTATCCGAGTCCCTTCGTCCCGCGTTTAACATCGAGAGAGGGAGGGAGTGAGGGAGCTCGCTGTAAACCACACGTTCGTTCTTTTCATCATAGTGCAAAAGCGCGCGTCGTATACGCAAATAAAGTTCGTGCCCGGCGTGCGGTTTGCCTGCGTCACGAACTTCACCCGGCGAAGACGTCGGGAAGCTTTTACAGCTTTCTCTGCCGGAAGATATACCTGCGTCGGGTCCGCCGCGGCGCGGTTCTCGCTCTTTCCCCCTTTTTTCCAATTTTTCGTAAAAATGTAAAATGCGACCCTTTATGGGTCGGTTAATAGGTGGATGGATGATAGCGAGCTTTGTTGTAAGGATCCCGCGATGTGCGTTGAATTAGGAAAAATTTCACGGAAAATCAGAGACGCGGGATCGCTATAAAAAGCGTAGGGAATACGTTTCAGCTACAAGATATACATATAAAAGTGATGCAGATCTAGCTTGAAAAAATATCGGGAAACGAAATGCGGAAACGAACGGAATGCAGAAGTTGCAACGTACCGAGCGAGATGATAACGTAATAATAATAATACGATAATAAATGTAACTTAATAATAAACGGCAGCAACGGCAACGTATTAGTTCCTGCACGTAAATCTATTAAATTTTCAAAGTTTCAGTTTCACGGAATGTCTGTATGAAAATAATATTTTACACAATAAGCACAGTAGTCTTAAATATAGCCAAAGGTAACGAATAAGTTTATGTCGAAGAGACAAATAAAAGTATTAATGATTAATTTTAAATATAATTATCAATAAATAAATTTTGGTCGACCTTAACTGGCACGTGTTTAATACATTCAAAAAATATACAGCGACGTCTCGACCATCGGTTTTGGTCCTTTTCAAGCAATTTTCTAAAATGTACAATAAAAAATCGGGATTAGAAACCACGTACGATGTAAAGAATACATTGACGAATCGTTACAACATGTGATAGACAATTATAATAAAGATTAATAGATATGGTTTGTCACAGTGGTTATAAGTAGTTGTAAATAATCATATATAAATAAATAAAAGTAAGGCGAGAACTAATGACGTCAACTCGGCCCCTCAAATGCTGATCCCTACGGCACGAAATTTCTCGTCGCGCATTACTACATCGATTACGCGTGTCGCTGCCATTGTCGCAAATCCGAGGCGCTTGTTTCGCGAATGTAACATTTACTCGTTCGCCGCGGCGGCGTAATCAAGAAGAACAACAAGAGAAATTAATCGCGTTCGCGAGGGGCGAGGGACGGCCGCTCGACGAAACCGGCGTCCGAGTAATAAAAGCACTTGTCTCGTATTAATCCGTTTACGCTCGCGAGCGTCGGTCCAAAATGAAATTTCCCCCGGCGTCCGTCGCACTTGCGGCCGCGCTTTTATTTTCCGAATGCGCGACCCGACAACGGCAACCCGACGTGTCTCTCTCTCCTCCTCCCTCCCCATATTTTCGTACAACAACTTTCGTTCTCCTCCCATGACAACGGCGTGAACTTCTCGTTTGCGCTCCCTTAACTCGCCCTAACTCCGTTTCTCCGTTTCCGGTAAAAGGTTTATGTAAATCATTCTTCTTGCCGAGGAAAATCGGATTTTCGTGGATTACATTGCCGCGTCTCTAGCTACTTGCTTCGTCTTCGCCATCGTTCCGCGAACGGCACGGCGCGGCGCGCCCAGAGCCGTTTAATTATCGCGAATCGCCTTAAACCCTCTCTCCCTCGATCTTAACAGACAATATCGCCGGGCGTAAATCATAAACGACGTGTAAACTGAAACTTAACTCTCCTGTGTTCAATTAGAAGATCTTAAATAATTAACAAACTAACGAGGCTTGAAAAAAAATAAGATGGCGTACTACTAAATGCTTATCGTTTGCAATTAGGTAGAGTTTATGTAATCTACGTTTACGTAAACGTACGCAAGTACGTATTCAATATTACGTAAGCTGTTGCAATGAAATCTTGTAAAATAGTTAATTATAAAACATTGGATTATACGTTTTTCTTTCCATGCACGTGTATGCCCATCGTCCAAATATAGAAATAAAACCTCGAACGGTGTTGAACAATGATCACTGCCAATATCGTGCCGGCGCGTGTTCGAGCACGGGGTAAAAAGTATTCACAAAGAAATCAAATTTCGCCGTAAAAACCGTGCAATAATTACGCGTGGAATCACGCGATATTTTTGCCCGCACGATATTCTCACTAGAAGAAGGTTTTTTTTTCGTAATTTTTTATCCTTTCCCATCGACGCTGAAATCAAAACGTCCTCTCGTTAACGCATCCGAGCGGGTTTTCTAGTATATCGCGCTTAATTTATCGAATCTGCGCCTAGTGAAAGAATAATTATAACGTGCGACGTCCCAGGATGATAATTGAAACCGTTGAGTAAATGGGGCAGCGTTTAGTATTTCCGGATAATAATATATTAATATTTCTTGCGCATAATTAATATAAAATAACGAACACTTCCACATTTATCCGCCGCGGCTACTTTTGCACATTGAAAATCCGTTGTAGTTTCGTTTATTCGCAAATCCCAATAATTCCATTTTGATTCTTTGCGTAAAATCGAAAATGAAATTGCAAGTTTGAAACTTATATACAGCGACGCGACGACGTTAAAAGTTCGTAGGAAATTATTTTTAAATCGCTTTAGAAAACATAGATCGTATCCGGAAGTTAACGGATGAAAAAGTCGCCGATCGAAAAGTTCATGAATCGAAATGTTGACGAGTTGAGAATGTTTTTTTTTCTACAAATCCCACGTTATAGCTTTACGACGTGGAGTGCTATCAACCGAGTTTCGAGACAATTCAAATTTACAATAGCGCGACGGTCGAGTGTTAGTAGATATAAATGATTCTCCAAACTCCACACCATTGTTAAGATCTACGGCATCTCGCGGGGGTTCTCAATGCTTCTGCAAACACTCCGAAGAAGGTGTCCTCGAGTCCGTCTTCGAGCGCTGGAATCGTACGCCGCCATTTCGCGAGAAATGATATTTTGATCATATTTTTTTCTGCCGTTCCCACCGGCTTGCGGCGAGAGATTATTATCTCGCAGGTCGCGGCGCTATTTTCCGTCGCGAGCCGCGTCCCTTTTGCAGATGTTTTTTTCATATCTCCATTCTGAAACGAATCGCGTCCCATGTTTACCGCGCACCGTCGATTACGTGTGCCGAATGCGCAACGCCGCCGCCCGATCTCGTGCCGCAATTTTTAGCAAACGATTTCGTAATCAGTGTCTTGAGAGTGTTGGTTACGCGCACGGAATGCATGCTCGAGATACATTCCTGAGCAACCGGCTAAATTAAATTGTCCAAGGAAAGTCGAGAGATCGAAATCGGAACGCTCACTTTTCTCTCGATGAAAATGTACAGAGATCGAAATCGGGTAATCGAATCAGATTTTTTAAAAAGCTCTCGAAATGTCGGAGATATGTTTTTTTTATTGCGCCTGACACTTAATCTTTTTTTTATCGTCGCTCTATTCACCGTGAACGAAAATTGGATCAAATTTTCACGTGCGTTGTAAAAAAAAATCACGAAATATTTAGAATAAAATGAAGCGTTCCCTCTAACACTAAGATGATTTGAAAAATAAAAGGAAAACTTTGTATCAGAAAGTACCTGTATGATAAAATAGTCGTGCAAATTACTAGAACAGAATTTTTATCGCGACTAACGTCTGACGTGCTCCCAAAACACGGATAATTACGGAGCTGGTAATAAGATTAAGTAAAAATTAACGTAACCGTAAATAACATAATGACGCTAATGAATGATCGGTTTTGCACATATTTGTCTAGGTGATAGTTTTGCAAGTATTCGGCATAGTCAGTATAAGCGGGTAATAACTACTATCAACACGAACTTGCGAACGGGCGATGGCGAGATCGGCGGAACTGCCAATTAGCAGCGTGATCTACCTACGAGAACCTTTCTGTCGAAAATACTATAACGAGGGCCGATTTGACGCGCGGAGTAATGCGCGAAGTTTCGGAGTAAGGTAAGGTATCGCCGCCGGTGACAAGTTATTAATTGAAAACTTTGATCCAGTTAGTTATCGAGCACGACGAGAGACTCCTATTAGCATAATCTGAGGAACTCTCTTGCCGTCGCTTGCATTCGACGTTTCAGAGCGCGAACTTCATAACTACGACGATGGCGGCGGTGCCGCAATTCCGAAAAAATCGCCTGCCAATGTGCGAAATTTTCGCTAAAAATCTTTCCACGACATTGCCTTTTTCTCATTTTTTTCCAGCATAGCACTCAATCAATTTATTTGTATCCATTTATCCCTATCTATAATATTATCCATTTATTTATATCTATATTAAATATATTCTCACCCTCCAAAGTAATTTTTACGAAGGCAATTATTTGTACAGAGAATGCTCGGAAATTGTTGTGCTTTGGACATGCGACATATCACGCGTTATGTCAGTGCCGTGCACTCTGGGAAAAAAGAAGACAGTTAGCAACCCATTTTGGGGCCCACAATTAGTAATCGAATTATTTGGATTATTCGTAACTCTAATCTTTTACGAATTTTACCCCGCGTAACTTAAAATCACAATTAGCTATTCTATATCCAAGTTTTTTAAGTAATACTAATCAATTCTCTCAATTAGTTTTGTCAACATTCAGTGCACGCAACGAACAATCCAAATAATTCGATTACCAATTGTGAGCCCCAAAATGGGTTGCTGTCTTTTTTCCCCCAGAGCGGAAGAAGTAAAGACTGCGAGAAGTAAATCCAGTTATAAAATAAGTTGCCACATATTGTGAAAATACTTTCATTTGTTATAAAAGATGTTCGAAAAGATAATCTAATTAAGCGCTGTAGCACTTTACTGAGCACATATATGCTGATAAACAAAGTTGCACGCGTGATCTATATTACTAAAGTCAATTTATGATACAAGTTAACAAGCAACGTGCAAGTTCGTGTAACGTATAAAGTTGATTCCAATCTCTTAGCGATATCAACTTTGTTAAATGAATTTAAACGACATTAAATCGAAAGAGAAAAATCTGCGAAGAATGGCATCTCGCAAAACGGCATCTGTGCGGAACGACGCCTGCGAGGGATGGCGGCCTTAAAAAAAGGGAAGGGTAGCTTTCGATATTTGCCAACTTTGCGAATCCTTTGTGCGACAACTGCCGGGACAAGTTTCGCGCGTGCGCAAAATAATGCTTTGAGTAGATTAGCTCGCATAAACAGGAAATTCGACCGAGGGTCGCGCGTCGTTTCTCCGTATTGACTCCACGTTTTCACCAAAGTTTCCTCGTTTTAATGCCCTGGCAATAGCGATGCAGGCTGGAAAACAAGATCCGTTATGAGCAATTAGAAGCTCGCGGCGCCGCGCCGTAACAATTCGATAAATGTCTCCCGAGCTATTTGCAAGTTAACGCAATGCAAACACGGTGCATTCTAAAAGTCTGACTGCGAAATTACGTGACACCTGCTCGCGTGGAAAATTCAACACGTGTAACACTCTGCTGCGTCATAGTAGACCTCTTTAGGGTATATTGCAGGCTTTTACAAAACATTAAGTTTGATATGATATTGCTCTTATATTATTATGATTTTTCGTCATTATTTGTTTCATGAAAATCCACAATTTTCTTGCGCAGAAAAAGCTTGTGCCAAGGAAGTCCTTTAATTTACAAAATTCAATGTTTTATTAATCAATTTAAATATCCGTAGTGCTGATTTATACATTTTTCAATATAATTAAATCAGCTCGTGTAATTTTTCAAGGGTTTACTCGGAGATAAATATATATATTTTTACCGACGATCGCGCGAAAGAAAAAGTTCAATTATTCTGTCGTTACGTTACCGCGATTTAAATTTGATTGAAATTAATCCCGGGTCTTTAAAAATTGTATTGTATTTTGATTAAAACCCTCCACGGGCGAATGTGACGCAGAATAAGAAGAAAATCGGATTTATTTCTTTTCTTGCACATTTCTTGAAGCTGCTGCCGTAAAGCCTTAAGCGACTGTCACTTGGCTAAGGAGGGAAAGGAAAGGATGGGTGAGAAAATCGAGAAAAAGCGGACGGGTGGTATATACAGGTATATACCGCCAGGTAAACCGGCTTCGTAGGGCCAAGATCGATGGGAAGCAATTACCAGATTGAATTAATTGAATTAATCGACTTCCCCGGACTGATGAAGCGGCCCTGGTTCGTGACCCGAGACGGTATTGTTGGGATTTTCGTGAAAACTTTGGCAACCTATGGGGACTCAAGAGCTCTGGACGGTTTGCGTCGTCACTTTTATAATGTATCATTCATTTAACGAGACTTATACTTTGTAATTAACTAGCTGACCAAATGCCAGATACACTAATAAGAGCAATGTCATAATTTATATGTAATCAATAGAATCAAATATGTGGAATATATTTTTTGTATTTTTTTGCGTCGTGTAAAAATTCGGAAAAATTAAAAATTTCAATGTCATAATAAAAACAATATTTAGCATAATCAACTAAATAGTATCAACTAAATAAAAAGTATTTCGAGTGCATGAAATACATTTTACTAAAATTCTATTAACAAAATGCAAAATTTGAAATAAATTAAATCTTCGATGTTACTTATTTCCAATTTAATTGAAATTAAAAATCAAGAAAATATTAATTTTCGTTTTATCTATGGTTTATCATATACGATAGTAATTGAAATGGATATTACATTGGGTGCCCGTTAAAATATAATGCACAATTACCGTTTCGCTCCTTGTTATAATAATTTCCTCTTATATTTGTTAATTCTCATTCACTCGCACGTTTTGCAAACGTAAGAGCCGTCGATAGACCTCGGGCCTTTGAGAGGCTCGTAAGAAATCGGCGCCGAAGTAGTAATTGAGCCGGAGATATAGCGATAACGTTAACGTGTCCTTGCGAATGAGTGTTCCACGACGAATGAGGTCGTGGCCCGCCGGGGTCGCTTAATTGACGACGAAGGCGCGAAACGTAAAGTGCGCTGCTTAATTGCCAACATCGGTAATTACGCCATTCTCGCGTGAGTGGGAGTCGTGGGGCATTTGCCGGAGCCCCCGTACCCGGCTTTTATCCCCGCGGGAATCGGAGGGGCGGTGGGAACCGATGATAGCGTCGGCGACGGTGGTTCGAAACGACTGCACAACTCGACCGACAGTCAAGCTAGTCGAGTGTTAACCCAGATTTCAATAAAGCTTTAAAACATTTCCCGCTCTTCCTCCTACACCCCCCCCCCCCGCACACCCCTCGATTCAACGCGACCGGGGCTTCGTAACTGACGTTTGCACCGTGGCACGTCTAATTGCTCGGATTTCCGACAACGACGACGTGGTCGCCCATGGGAGCGGCAGTTCTCGGTCTTTTTTTTCACCAGGTAAACCGACCGAATCACGTCACCCGTTATTAAGCTCGCTCCGTTCCATACCGCGAAGAACCGATGGTTCTTAAGGATACTTGGGAGCTGATCTTACCGCCCGTGCCGTGATCAGAACTTCTGCTCAACAACTTGAGGCTCTAGATTTAACGCTAAATAGAAGGAAGATTTAGAATGTCATTTTCTCTCGATACATGCAGGCAAATTAAGTATATTAATTAAATCTAAGGATATTGTGTAGGCACGGAATGGTAGACACATTGATAAGTAGTTTTGTAGTGCAACGATACTTTATACATTTTTCTAAAAATTATTTTTATGAGAATCTTATATTGTGTTTCGTATATTTTTAATGGATTTTCGGCGAAGCTCTAGCGTAAGGTAAAAAAATTAGAATAAATAATAGGAGCTTTAGTTTACAAAATACGTCACGGAATAAAGGGTATGAGAAGTAAGACATTTTCAAAATACCTTCTTGCCTCTGATTTAGTCGGGTGAG
The DNA here is from genome assembly GCF_000949405.1 of Vollenhovia emeryi. Lineage (NCBI taxonomy): Eukaryota > Metazoa > Arthropoda > Insecta > Hymenoptera > Formicidae > Vollenhovia > Vollenhovia emeryi. The sequence goes on from NW_011967148.1 coordinate 657,981, forward strand.
TTTTATTTTCGTGGAACGTGGACTCGTGAGATCAACTTTACTGCACTCGAATAAATTTTTCTTACGGTTATTTCGCGCAGCATTCAGGAAGGAAGTGCCTTGAATACTAGCTCCGGCAATTACATTGAATTATGGCGTCGCCGTTCGAGGATGAAAAACCGCGTACGACCGCATTTAGCCGCAGAATGAACCCCGAATGAACTCGTTATTCCGTCATTTCAGCTGATTAAGTGTAATTAAGCTCGCGTTGCGAGGTCGTCGCTTCTTTGGGTTAAAGCTGTTTCATTCGTATAACGTGTGATATCACTTTCATCTTTCATTGATATCGTATGAGCGAATGTAATGGATACTATTAGACTTCTTTTTATTCTAATGCCATTTGAAACTTTATGACCAAGAGATATTATATACAGAATATCTCGCAATCATTAATATTTTAATAACATAGTAAACTAAAAAAAAGATTAATATACAACATTTTTACAGCAATTTAATTCTATATTCGTGATTTGTTGATCACATAATTTTATTTTTCTCACAACATACAAATTTTAGAATGTGATAATTGATACATTTACATAGTTCCTTTTTTTCCAAACGGGAATCAAGTTTATTCCACAAATAAATATTGCATAGCTATTTTTAAAAGAAATAAATAAAGAGAAGTGCTTACAATTCAAATACTTAACATTTCGACAAAGCGTTTACAGTCGCGCACGATTAATAGCGATCTTAAACAATCCTAATGGCAGTAAAACGAAGATATATGCAACGCGTTCGTCGAGATCGATACACGGACGGTATATTCGAACGGTTATTTTGTAATACGCGATCCCTCGTGATAACGAGAGTTAGCTGGCTGGTACGACCTTTCTGTTTGTTTGATAACGTATGCCGCGCGTTATCGCACGCAAGGCCGTGTTGTCATTCACGCGGCGAGGCTCGAGCCAGGAGGTAACGGCGCGTGCCGATGCGTATGTCCGTAGCGTTATTCTCTCTCGGAACGTGGTCGCGGCAGGTATCGAGAGACACCGAACGCGATATTCCCGAAGCACGATCGAGCGATTATCGAATGTCGCGCACCGATTACCTTCCGCGATTAATGACTCAAGACACCCGCTATTTCAAAAAGACGGACGTCTCCCCCTCGTTACACTTTCAACTGGAGTCGCTACAACAGGAATTGGAAACAAATGATTTTTGTAATTGTTCCACCGTGATATTTGTATACGGACGCTTATTTCTCTTTAACGACGTTCGGGCATACCTCGCGGTGCTTTTTCGTCCATTAAACTGTAATTTATTTGTTATTTTCGGATCGAGAGCGCGAAGAGCCACGGTGATTGTTAAATTTAAATAACGATAAGTGACATGTTGTTCGTTCATTCGGTATGTATTTCGTGAGATTTACCTACGTGTTCTAAACTCAGCGTACAATATTGAATGTTGGTACACATTTTCGAATAATTTGTGTTTTCATTATAAATGCAATTTTACTAGTAATGACAAGTAAAACACTCACTTATACAATTTTATTGATTGTATTATATAGCGGGGCGTGAAACTAATACCGAGGCGTTCTTTCCAATTTTTAAAAATTATTAATGGAACATTGCCAAAGGTATCGACTCCAAATCAAGCGCTATCGCAATGCGTTTAATTAGTAAATGCAGTCGTAATTAATTGTAAATCCAGTTCAATATGTTTCATTATATATTAATCCTTTAACATAAACTTGCTATTCGTACGTCCACGATTTCTCCGCTGATGAAGCTCTCTCTCTCCGGAAATTCAAAATTCGCCCGTAGCGCTAATTTGCGAGAGAGATCTGCCTCGGGTGTCGAGTGGAACGTAACTTGCGCGATCATAATTTTTTCACTTTATTCTTCCATGACAATAAAATGAAATATGTGTCGTGATTAATATCGAGAGTGCCGGACGAAAAACCGCGCGTTCATAATTAACGGTGTTTTCGCGAGCGGGCATTTGTGAGTGCCACGAAGAACCGGAAGCGAAAATAGGCAGAAATGGAGAAAGCCTGGGGGAGCATTGGATGCATCGTATCCAAAGTGAGTGTAGATGATCTGCTTTTAAATTTGAGATAGCGGATTTTCGCAAATTTAGACAATACGTAAAATCGTTCTATTTCATTTCATTGTCTTGTCGTCTGGCTGGATATACGTACGTCGCAATAACGTATGTAAAGAAAAATGGAAACACTCGCTTTCTACGCAAATCTTCTGAAAGAAAAAGATTTCTACGCAAAGTTTTTACGTAAATGCAGTTTCTATATTTATAATAAGAAGATGCTCAACGTTGTTTTCGAGTAGAATTATACGGCGTGTAGATTTCAAATGTATTATAAAGGATTACAAGCGATTGTTGCACAGTAATTCACTTAAAATCAATAACAGACAATGGCTTGCAATATAGTTACACGGTTATGGGCCTGAGTGTGCAAACTCTACGCAATACATACGCCAACTTTGATCGCTTATAACTTGGAAACTGTAGCGTACCCAAGATAGATTTCGTATTAGGATTTTCAATTTCAATTAATTTTCGAAATGCATTAAATTTTACACGGCCACGGAGATTTTTTAACGGAACATCTTGTACAATTGCATGTTGTTATTAGCATTGAATTTTTCTTTCGACGAAGAGAACTCGAGTCGTTCAGAGAATGCGTTATTAAAATTAAGATTGCGGTGAGCAACGCGTATTGCCTGATTGAACATCAACAGGTCTCATCGACGCTGAACAATTTTATTGTACCTAGGTGATAAAACGCAGGGCGTAATAATGAATGAAATTTCTGCGGAGCGATAGCCACGGTAGTACTTTTACCGCCCGATTCACTTTATAATCACGTTTGATTATATTATTTCGCAGTTTATTATGCTGCAACATATGAAACGCCCTCGTGTTCATCGCTTTTCCGACTATCATTTTAATTAAAGTTACATTAATTAAAGTAATTTTGTGTCTGTCGTGAGATATATTAAATTATCATTACAAATATATATATACATATATATAATACAATTCAATATAAACGATTTCATTTAATCACTATATTCGCAGTCACGTTTTAATTATCGGTTGAAATGAATTTCAGTTTTTTGCTGCGTGAGAATTTTTATAGAGTGTCGCTGTAAGAAACTTATTGACACTGTGAAATTTGTAAGAGATATTTTATCCAAACAACCATTGCCTTACAACAATTTTTATTTCTCACGTTTTTTCATACGTTTACTTGCCCTGAAATAACGATGTCTTCTCACCGTCGGTGAAAAAATCGCGCCGCGTTTGAATGATGTTCATTCAAAAGGTCGGAGTAAAAATCCGTTTCTTGTGTCGGATAGTAGCGAGAGTGAGCAATTTAACAACGGGTAGTTGGCAGGATAAATTTACCAGTGTTAACCTAGATTTCAATGAACTGCTGCTTAAAGCAGCTCTTTCGTGTTCCATTCAGCGAAAACGGCCTCGTAACTAACGGCCACCTCTAATTGCTCTGGATTTGTCGTCTTCGACGAAAAACTCGCGCGAGCTTTAGAAAAACTTGATCTCGCGCGATTCTCGGTCAAGTACCATCAAAATTACAGCTGCTATCCATGTTTTCGTATGTGCATGTCATAAAGAATTAAACAAAGAGATAAATTTCTTTCCCTCTCTTTATTTCTTATTCGTTTTAATTTATTAAACATTTTATTTGATTCATCAAATGATAAAAATTGCCTGTAATCAGATCTTTCACTTGCATCGGTTAACCCGGTATTATTTATTCAAGTTTCGTCAGATTATCATAAAAGCTTGTTTAAATAGCTTATTACCAAGCTTATTTAAATATGAAAAATAAATCGCGAAATTTTGTATGAGATTAAATCAATTAGCGCCTCATAAAATGTAGAAAAGAGCGAGTATCCGTCACGTTGGATTTTATACTCGCGGTGAAAAACGTAAATAAACTTTACTTTGAGTGCCGCGTTTCTCGATCAAGAATGGAAAAGGCCGTAAAGTGGTAGCCACGATGGCGACAGTATAATCCCGAAAGTTGCAACGTACAAGTTCGAATGCAAATGCTTTCGGCACGGCTGTACGCGGGCGCTAAACGAGCCCAATTGGAATAAAGGCGAGTTCGATCAGGAGGTACAAGCGTGAATCGATGGACGCCTCGATCCTTGATCTCAATTTTAGATCAGCCTGCGAATTGCGGGGCAGTCGACCGGGCAATTCGGTGAAGTGTTAACGTCGTTTGACCCTCGCGGTGACCGTGCGGCGGACAAGGTGCGGGAGTGCGAGGTACGCTCGTATATTCGCGGAAATCCCAATACAATGCGAGATAGAAGAACATCATCTGAATCTTATTGCGAACCTTTTGTCAACGCGAACATCTTTCTCGACTCGACTTTGCTCATCTGAACATTTATTTTGCTAGTGTAAAATAACATGACGAACAGCACATACGGCGCAGTGGCAAAAACAGTCGAAATTATTACCAACTAAATGAAATTGGGATACCTGGTGCTGGCTAAACCACGTGAACGTGTGCCTACAAAAGTTTCAATTTTATTTAAAAGATAGGAACTTAAGGGGTCATTTCACTTTAACGGCCCGAAAACTATGCTTATCTTTAACAATTCTTTCCACAGTAAATACAACATACAATGAAATGAATCTTTTTGGAATTTATTAGGGTACTCTTAAACAACACAAAAAAATGTTTATCATAATTTAAACAATTTTTTAATTAAGCGTTTTCTACACCGTTCGACTGGTGTATCAAAAAAGATGCGAGTCCGCTGCGCTGATGACTTTTATCATTCAGGCTTACCTGAATGATAAAAAATGAAAAAGATTCTTAATCTATGTAAGTGTCGCTATGCCCCGAACCTCAATTAAGAATTTTTTATTTAAAAATAACAAAATGGTGCCAGTTTGAAAAAAAGTTTTGAAAAGTGCTTTTTACTTGAAACACAAAATGAAAAAGATTTTTAATCTATATGAGTGTCGCGTCCCGAACCTCAGTTAAGAATTTTTATTTAAAAATGACAAAATGGTCCTGTTTGAAAAAAGTTTTGAAAAGTACTTTTTAAGATTTATTTTATTATATCGTGTATTTACTGTGGAAAAAAATGGTTAAAAATAAACACAGTTTTTTAATTATGTTTTCTAATTGTCGACATATGTATATCCATTGTACAATAAGCGGATCTGCAGAAATAATTTAATTGTACGTATTTTTACAGAGGAGAGAAAGAAAAAAGTAGCTCGAGATTTGCTTTTTATCCCGGTATTCTTTTTGATGAGAATGAAAATGACAAAGGGCAAAAATCGCACGGTGGAAAGGAATGCGTGATGTCGACAGAGAATTTAGTAGAAATTTAATTTAAAGCTATATGAATGAAAATATTTTTACGAAAACCCCCCGGTCTTTTGTCAGTCATATTCATATACGTGTAACGTTGGTTGCGTGTCCCTTCACTGTCCAGCTTAATTGCACACAATTACCAGAAATGGCGAAATAACAAGTACACTTACGTCGTGAGATGTCTCGCGGTTTTTCATCCTCGGACGAAGGCGACAAGTCCAGAACGATTACGGAAGATCATTAATTGCAAGACTGCGGCGTAATTGAGCGGAAACGAGATCCTTACTTACCGAACATCTGCAATTGGCATTATACCACACATCCTACAGAAAAAATTGCTAAATCGACAAACAATAGCTACGTGGATCTGTCTCGTAGCTATTAATATTATGATATGCGCTGCTTTATTTAAAAAAATAGTGAAAATATAAATGCAATACGTAATGAACATAAATTAATATCTTCTATATATACGCTTATTGTATCTGAGGTGTAGTGCAACGTTCTATTTTTTGATTGGCTAAATGATTAATTGTTACATCGTTAAATCAAGAAAGTGGCAGCATGCTCTTTCACAAAAATTCTCGGGACCTCGTTTAACGCGGAAGAAATATATCAGGTAAAATGCAACTCGACTGTGGCGTGAATCTTTTTTTTTCTGAATTAATGCAAATTAACTGCAATTTCGCTCGACCAATCTTACCGAAAGCAGCGGGGGAGAAGGTGTCTTGAAGAGATACGTTCACGAGTTTGGGAAAAAGCGAGTGGCATGCCGTGTCGGTCGCCGGACACAGTACACACCCGGTCGTTACTTCGCCATTTCGGGTAATTGCGCGCAATTAAACACGGTTAACGCAAGTTGCACTTGCGAGCCGCAACGTTAACACTTGGTCGAATTGTCCTCGGCGCAGCGCTCGTCCGCTCACGAGAGATCGCGAATACCCCGGGGAGTACAGCCAGGAAGGTGTACATCCCGCGAAGATTAAACCATCCCCGCTTATAACGCACCGAGCGCAAACCCGGATCCCGGAGCAAAAGTTCACCGTCGCCGTGGCGCGATCGGAGAGCCAATTAGTGGAGCGAGCGAGCGTTTCGTGTCTTCTCGGGGGTTTTTTTTCCTCTCAGCGATGACTATACCAGTTAGATCCAGTTAGGGCTATTAGTTGTTTACGAGCCCCGATACGCCCGCTCCGGCTCGCCAGTCCAGAAAAATTGCGAAAATTTCTCTGCCCGACGCCAACCGGATCCCAAAGTTTGTTAATACGCGGAGCGGAGCGAAGCAAATAGAGCGTTTGCGTGCGCAAATGCCTTCGACGTGAAAGTTTTCTTTTTCTTGGGTATTGGCTCGGACTTTATTTTTCCTTTATTGACCCGTGAAAAATGGATCGGCGGTTTGATCGATTCAATCGTCGGGTATTTTCCGGGGTGGGAACTAGGCTAACAAAAGTTAAAGGAAAACAAATCCGCGGGACGATCTCGATGAATATTTAAACGTATGTCGGAAACCAAGTTCCTACTGTTCTCGCCGCGTTTTTCCTCTCTTTCTCTCTCGCGTACTTTTCTTTCTATCTTTTTTTACCCCGCGTGCGTTAATTCTCATTAACTTTCTCACACAATCGGACGTAATCTTTTTGCGTTCATATTCATTACGCCTGATAATTCACTTTTTAACATAACATGGTGTTCTGAAAAATAAGTTTAATCACTTACACCTTCTCGTCTCCTTTCTAATAAGGAGATATTACCGTGAATGTCGTTAATATCGAACAGTTGAGGCCTCTTTTCCGCGATGCCAATCGGTTTTCTCGAAGCGCGGTGAGCTTTATTTCTCTTTTAGATTTATAATAAATAAAGATTTGCAATTTAGAAGTATACATGTGTATATCCTTTCTAAAAAA
>NW_011967148.1:666306-698441 GCF_000949405.1 Vollenhovia emeryi
GAGATATTACCGTGAATGTCGTTAATATCGAACAGTCGAGGCCTCTTTTCCGCGATGCCGATTGGTTTTCTCGAAGCGCGGTGTGCTCCACTTCTCTTTTAGGTTTACGATAAATGAAGATTTGCAATTTAGAAATATACATGTGTACATATCAACTATTGAGATAAAATCTCTAAGCTTAATAACTAGAATTTTAGTAACAACGCTTTTTGTTTCGAAACATTTTCTCTATTAATCATTAATTTAATCGATACCAATAAGTCCGCAGAATGACACGCAAAATGTAGCAGTCGCTGAACAAAATAATTTGAAATATTAGGTAGAGAATTTTCAATTTCGTAGGCAGGACAACGAACTCTCTATGTTTGTTGTTTTTCTTCCCGCGAGGTACGTGCGACGTCACGCGGGCCGTTGTGTACGTGAAGGTCGCTGCGCTATCATTCGCTCCCTGAACGTCGTGCCGGCAGGTAGCAGCGAGTAGTCGCTCCGTGCGTCGTATCATTTTTGCGTTATCGGTTTCCAAGCCACGACCGCGATGAATTAGGAATAAAAACGCTATTGATTTGTACACGTTCATCAGTAATAAGTAACGTTCATCGACAAATTATTAAGTTTCTATAACTTGGAATGAAAAATGATTTGCACGTTCAAGCGACGGCTTTTATCAACGTAGATTTCGCGAGACTAGCTCTTCTGTAATATGAATGTAAACCGTGGTACTTTGTCGCGATTACATCTCGTTTACGCACCGCGCTTTTAATTATGTGTCGATTTCGTGTAATCTGTTCCATTTTCGAGAAAAGAGAGAGAAATTTGTGCGACTTTTGCGCTATAATTCGCTCTGTCGTTCTTCGCGACTCGAACGGGCAGGAAGTAGAGAAAGTCGCTTATTGCGCGTCGTCACATTATGTAAATGTAATCGAAAATTATCTCGATTAACTGTTGCAATTAATAACAAGTATTTGTCGCTGGAGGTTTCGCTCACATAATTCATTTCGAGGATTAGATTGAATGACAATAAAGATTGTAAAATATCGTTTTGTTGCGGATTAATAACTACTTCTTTACCGCAAATTATGCTTGGATTCCGATGCTCGCGTTGCGTTTTATATCGCTAATTTGAAAGTGATTTATCCATTATCCTATCAAAAGTGCAAGTTGTTTGAGTAATTTGTATGACAGAGAGTCACGTGATACTTTAAAATATTTCGTGCGTTTTGCGGTATTTCACATCGCGTACGGGAGTGCCGAAAATTTCGCGCGATCGATGATTTTCGCGAGTGAGTGTTGTGTAAGTGCAACAAGGAAATCTGAGAGGAGGAGGAGGCTTGAGAGGCATCAGGCAACGGCGGAGAAATGGTAAGGTAAGTGTCTTACATTTTTATATTATTTGCTACTTGTGTAAAATAAAACATCTGTTCTCGAATTTTGTTTTATTTATTCAAATAATTCGAACGAGGATTCGAACAAATGTTACAGACAAATACATACGCATAAAATTTTGTGAGTTTATATTGAAAAGGAAGACTCTTTTTGAGTATTCTATAATTATTCTAATAAATACCTATTTTAAACAATATAAAATATTTAATACAATAATTTCGATTTTACATAATTATTCTATAATAATCATATACATTTTTGTAATTTTGTAGTTCAAGTTATATAGTTAACGATGTAGACCGCACTTCTGCTATTGCGAATTGTATCGGTGAGTGATAAATTACCTTTTATTGCAAATTGATGTTTTTGCATACAACATCTGTTTTGCGTGTATACAAATTTTTTAAAATATACAATGCTGAAGAATAAACAACGCGTGTTTTGTAATTTTTAGTGTTTTAAATTTTAAAATATTGACAAATCTCGATTGATGGTTGTCGACAGGATTAAAGAAAACACATTATAAAATGCTTTTTCTTTATTTGTAACACAGTTTCCTTCAAATTGATTCGCTAAGAAAAAATGTATAATAATTATTTATGATGTTTAATTTTCACACTATCAAATAATATCCAAGAAATATTTATCTAGATATGCGTATTTATATATGTTGGATATGTATTATATGATTGTATTATATGTATTATATGTATTATATGATTATATTAATATTATCGGATAACAATATCAGATTTTCTGAAGTTTATCTTTGCAATGGAAAAGATACAGAAGCAAGTTTCTGTTCATTCGATCGGGTAAACCGCAAAACTTTCTCGTGATTTTATTTAATAATTATGTTTGCATTCTCTCGACCGCACGGCGTTTCTCGGGAATTCTTCGGGCGGCGAGAACTCATTGGAGCTTTCGGAATATTCATCTATCTGCGAGTCTGGTCTTAGGAATTTGTTGCCTTTCGGTCCGAATTTTCTCTCGATTTGCCGACGGTAGCGGGCGGCGAGAAATTCTCGCTAAAAGCGCTTCCGATATCGAATTCGAGAAATAGACCACCGCTCGTGCCACCAGCGCTCGTTCCGCGACGAGTTGAGCTTTAATCCACATGCATCTGAACTCTAATATAACTTTACCCGAAGTAATAAACATACGAGTTTATGCGGAAAGTACTGACGTACACGAGCGAAAGTTACATTAATAATCACGCCTTGGTCGCATTAAAGATCAACGATCAAGTTGCAGATCGCGAGATGTGCAACGAATGTTACGTGCTCGTCAACGTTGCAGAAATGCACAATATCCCGATTCGTTCCCCGTGGATCGGAAAATTAAGTTCCCCAACTTTCCAAGTCGGAGAATAGTGTTAGAACGAATTCTCCAATTTTCTACATTTTCACGCGAGTTTACCGTAATTTTGGAAAACCGCGAACATTTTGCGAAAGCTGAAGCGTATTTTCGCAAAAGTCACGTGTCACGCGATGTATAATTTGCAGACGAATTTCACAAAAAAATAAGCGAAACTTTCGAAATGCGACATTTTGTTTGCGGCAATCTACATTTATCTAACTTTGCGTTCGTAAATTGACGTTTATCCGACGTATCTTTTCGCTCGCTAATGCTCAAAGATACACTTGAACTTCCCCGATTGAGCGGAACGAGGGTGCATCGTTAGGTACGGGACAAATACGGGGCATTAATCCGGAAGGGTCACTGGGAAGCTGCACCGGCGGCTATCGTAACAGAGAGTGACCCGCGCTTTCTTTCACCCTTAATCCCCAATTAAGACGTCTTCGTCCTGCGGATTACAGGCAAGCGGCAGGAAAGAGAATCTCTTCCACCAAGAAACGCGCTTTAACCATCTCTCCGTCTTGTCCCCCTCTGTCGATCCTTCCCCCCCCCCCCGCTTCCTGTCTCTTTGATTTTATCTTTCGAGTTAGCTCGCGGAGTCGATGGTGGAGCTTTCGCGAGTTTCGTGGTACCGGAAGCCAAAGAGCTCCTGCCGGAAAGAAGTTTCTTAGACAACGGCAGATACGAATGAATATTCCGATCGAAGCGAGTTTTCTCGTGAAACGCCAGAGTGGTTCGCTGATGGGAATGTGATTCTTAAATGAACTTTTGTTGATATCCAAGAATTTATTAACAACGTAAAAACAAACGAATGTATACATTAAATCAGAAGTCTTCGCCTGTTATCCTTGGTAGCATCGTGTATTAGTACGCGGAAAGTCTTTCGAAAGTTCGGAGAAAGATTGATGCAATTTTGAAAAAAGTACAGATTTATTATCTTATCGTGAGTTCATAAATATATTTATAATCTTTTGCACGATCAATGATCTCTCATCAAATTTTATCATTTTATAGTAATATCTCTTATTTTTCATTACTGAAATCTTCATTTACTATTTACCAATTAAGAAAAATTTGTAATTTACTCTAATGAGCGTCGCGTAATTTATATTAGTATTTTCTTCTTCAATTAACATTAAGAGCCTTTTCGTATTGCTGAAAGTTTCTCTTTCTAGAAGATTTTAATAAAAATATGTACTTCTTGAATGATACATTAAATTCTTTCAAGTCTGTAAATTTTTCAGAATCAATTAGCATCATTAAGATTATTAAATAAATAATTGGGAAAATATTGGGATTATAATAAAACTGCTAGGGTACATTTTAAACTTAACATATTTTTTTTTCAAATTCATATCAAGTGAAGTATACGAGCCGTTATAACTTTGCTATCGACATATTTTTATTCTTGAATGCATCTTAATAGAAATATCGTGGTGGATCGCGGTGCTTAAGGATTGCATGTTTGAGTCCCCGTTGCCGGATCACTTGGCCGGATCAGGAGGATAACAATGCGCACCATTCATTCGTTGAATGCAACTCCGATTCTTCGTGTAGTTCCCTTTTTTTCCCGAGAAAGAGAGAGGGAAGATTTATTATTCCTCCACGCACCTTTGTACGTGCCGATCACGTAGCTCTCGCGGCGTTTTTTACATTGTTCGCCCCAACTAGTGTGCGTACCGGTACGTGTTGTATACCGATGCGTGTTTTATGCATGACGTGTGTGTGTGCGCGCGCGCGCACATCTCTCATCCGTCCCTCCTGCTGCTTTGTCGCCCGTTCCTTTGAGCCATTGCCACTTTGCGGTAGCAGCCACCTTGCACTGTTTAAAGAGATTTTGATGGCGCTGGATGGGATATTACGTCCGAATTTCGCGGTTGGAAACTTCGCGGAAAGTGGAAATTCGTCGTCGTATAGCGCACTTCCTCTCTTCGCAATCCTCTCTGCTGAGTCTATTAATAAATGGTCTGGCGCGAGAAGTAAGTCGAGTTTACCGTTGCGCTAAATGAATTTTAAATAAACGCGAATCCTCTCTCACTCTCCCGCCGTGAGCATCAACGTTTTATCACGTCCTAATACACGAAACGGCGATTAATTGCCACTTATTACGTTCATCAGTTTAACATTCTGCGCCGTTTACAGCCCGAATTTTGGATATTATTAATATTACAATATTATCGAATATTATAATATACTAGACCCTGTGCTTATATATAATTACGTGTGCGTATATTTATTCAACATATAAAATCATAAATAGAATTCTATATCCGTGAGATTCGATAAATATGATGATCGTGTAAAATGGGCTTTGATTTAAAGTGACCGAAATTATCCGTATTATTTGTGAGTGCAACATTAAAAATGGCAATATTAATTATTTATTGATTTTCAAATAATTTAATAGTACCACTGCGAGCACTGAAATATTGTATTAAAAATTGAATCAATTTTTCCACTAAATAATTGATCGAAAGGATTAAAAGAACAGAGAGATAACAACCATCCATTGCAATTATTGCTATTACGTTGCGTGTTTTGATGCTCGCAAACATTACGCATCAGGAAACAAGTACGTCTTATAATATATCCATTTTTGTGTAACATCCTTTACTTATACACACATATATGTATATGGTATGTCGCAAAATATATAGGGATATAAAATAATGTAAAGACTATTTCTTTTGGATAACGTTATTCTCTTTTGTGTTCACTAACGCTAAACTGAAAGAGAGAATTTTTATTGAATTTTAGATTCGGCTTCTGTTGTGTAATCTTAAACTTTGCGGAACCTCGCTGAATAAGTTTGTTTGGCGTGGAGATCGTTTAAGGATGTTGTTGAAAATTGTTTTAAGCAATATACACAGACGAGAAACTACGAAGCTTTGATTGCGACTCTGTTAACCAAGTACAAGGCAGCGGGGTACAGAATGTCTTTAATCTTGCCGTAGTCAAACCATTTGTACAAAAGTTTTGCACCGACCTTAGAAACACAAATAACCGATGCTATTTAAAAAACTAATCGAACTTGCGCAGAATTGCATTCAATTCTCTCAAAAGAATAAATGCTTTACATCCCGAATGACTACGGAAGGCTCACTATTTCTATAGGAAAAGAGTATATACAGGGTATTATGTAATAACCGCCTCACCTCTTATTTTCGGATAGAGCGGATCGAGCCGAGTCAAAAAGTCCTCTATTTTGCAATTTTCGCAATAGTTAACGAATTATTAATTATTACAAATCGCGTTGAACGCCGATTGCGGGACGGCAGCATCTCACCGTGAGCTCTAATTGGGCGGGCTATAAGACAGCGATTTGTAATAATTAATAACTCGTTAACTATTGCGAAAATTGCAAAATGGTAGAGGACTTTTTGACTCAATCTAGTCCGTTCTATCCGTAAATAAGAGGTGAGGCGGGTATTACATAAATTGCATAAAATTAATTAAAAAAATTAACATAAGTCAGATTCAGATTTTTATTACTCATAAAAGCATTATTCATTCTTTTCTTTTACATAGATTTTTCTCAGAAAATTACGAAGGCAAAAGGAGAGAGAGAGAGAGAGGGAGAGGGAAGATAAAGTAATAAAAACGGGAACAATATTTTCAACGAGTTACAGTAAATAAAGATAAAATAAAATGGACAAATTAACTTAGATGGCATTTATATTTGAGGAAAATGGGAGCATTATTGTTAGTTACAGAAAGAAAATGACACGACGCGTAGAGAAATCTACAAACATAACTTTTCTTCGTTTTCATAGAGACTATGTCATTAAATATATTTCTTTTTCCATATATTTAACATAACTTTATATTCAAAGTTGCAATATAAATTGATAAATTGCATAAAGAAAGAGAGAGATTATTATATTTTAATTATCTTATTTATTTGTATATAATAATTCATAATTATAAAAAATCGGTACATTACAGATGAGCAACACATAAATTAATATATTAAAAATTATACAGATAAAGTGTTATCTAGAACTTCGATATCGATCAAAGTTGGGAAATGTGAACTTTGCACAATATTTTTCTATAATTATATTATTATATCGTATTATGATTTTCAATATTACCTATTACGGAGACTATCCAATTAGATTACATCCCCGTTATAAACAAACTTTTCTGCAATATCGACTTTCGCGCGTCAGCATATAACTGATACGTATGAATAAACATTTGTGCAATATACACTTTGACGTCGCCAAACGACACCCCCGCATGACGTGCTTCTGAACATTTGACATGCAATATTAATTTGTACGATGCCAATTACAAATGGCAATGACATACGAATTTCACCATGAATCTAACGATGCCAAAATATGCAGGCTTCGGTTAAAAAATTCGGAGGTGTACACTCTTGTTGCGACACATCCAGCCTTACGTAAGAGCCCGAGCAGAATGGCTGACTGTCTTGTACTGAGACACAAGACAGTTATTGTGCGTTACTTTAAGATCAGAATTTAAAACATAAAACATTGTTTTAAGGGTACGAGAGACCTAAGTCTCATCTAAGTAATTAACAGGGAGATTATTGCGATCGAAAGTGCCATTGACAGTCAAGTGGCAGTGATGAAGTTGTCAAATTTCGAAAACGGATCCACTGCATCGCACGAGCATTGGCCGAAATTCAATTCGGCAGATGTCCAGAGATGAAGCGAGATTCTAATAGAGATTGAGAGAATGTCGATTGCATCCATAACGACGCGAAGGAAGCGAGAACACGCCGATGGGAAGTACCTACTTCGCGGCAGGTTCTTTAATCCACTAGCTTATCCCCGGCTATTGTTTCTCAGGGAGAAATATGCCGGCGATATAGCGATGCGGCTACACTAACAGCAAGATAGCGATAAGTTTTTAAGATTAGCCGCGGTGTGGTTTGTACAGAGAGCGCTACGTGATTAATCTTCATAGGATTATAAATCCTATTCAACGCGTAAATATTGAATAATTTTAATTATTACGGAATCCCAGCCAAAGTTGTTGTAATGAATTAGCGTCGCAATTAATTAATTGAGAACATTACATATATAGACAAACCTTGTTTCAGTGAAATACTAATTATGATATAACGAATACGAGTACAACAATATCGTGGACATCAGTAACATGGCAGGTCAATAAAATTTTAATTAAACGCATGTTAAAGAACCTTGTCAATATTATAATGTAATTAAGAAATTTTATTTGTATCGTATATACATCTCGTAAAGTTAATTTCGCTGTCAATCGAGAAACGCACATAAATCTTTGTTAAAAATTTTTGTACAAGGGCTTTCATTCGACATTCTTATTTTTTTTGGCACAGAATTAAGTGGTCATTCCACTTTAACGGCCCAAAACCCATGCTTATCTTTAACAATTTTTCCCACAGTAAATGCATCATACAATGAAATAAATCTTTTTGGGATTTATTGGGACACTCTTAAATAAAATAAAACACAACAATTTTTATCATAACTTAAACAATTTTTTAACTAAGCGTTTTCTACACCGTTCAAATGGCGTGTCCAAAAAGATGCGAGTCCGCTGAGTTGATGACTTTTATCATTCAGGCTTACGTGAAACAAAAAATTAAAAAGGCTCTTAATCTATACGAGTGTCGCTATGTCCCGAACCTCAATTAAGAATTTTTATTTAAGCATAACAAAATGGTGCTAGTTTGAAAAGAAATTTTGATAAGTACCTTTTAAAACTTTTTTCAAACTGGCACCATTTTTTGTTATTTTTAAATAAAAATTTATTTCATTGTATGGTGTCCTTACTGTGAAAAAAAATTGTTAAAGATAAGCATAGTTTTTGGGCCGTTAACGTAAAATGATTCCTTAACCCTTCTGCAGTACCGACAAATTCTCTCTTGTTCAAATTAACCGATTAAAAATTGCTTTTGAAATAAAATTTAAACGTGTTGTCAAGTAACAGAGCGGAACGCATTTTCGACGATAATTTTATAATAATATCGCGAAAAAATAACTTCGTAAGGACAGGGCAGCGTGGTGGCGCGCGAACGCCGTCAATAGAAAGTACTTTGCGGCAGGTTCTTTAAAGCCGTGCTTATCACGGAGACTGCCTGTGCATTCGTGGTACACGATGTACCGTTGATCCGCGGATTAGTCACTAATTATGACTTTAATGTGCGCCCACATTAGCGGCACCGCAGGCTGCGGCCGGGATTTAACCCCCGCTAAGACACGGAGCGAATTTGCGAAGTTATGGCATCGGTTACGCCGCCGCTTTGACAATCCACTTTGTCAATGGGCGGGATTAAACCGACGCGGTTCGCAATGAGATTATGCTTCTGGATGTATGCGCGTACGGGTGAGTGCTTGCGAATGATATGAATGATTAATTAGCAATGGCTCGGTATACAAGCGGGTTCGAATATATATTCCTATATATACAATATATTCCTCGAATGTCTTTTACCTTAAACCCGCGATATACAAGCTCTGCCTTGTATGTGTGCGCGTATTTGAATAATTATATCTAGATATAAGATTAAAGCCAACGGCGCACGATACTATTTTTCCTACTGGATTGCTCACGAGAGCCAACCAGGATTTAGCTTTAAGTCGCCTGATCTAAAACTCTGAATCCTTATTGGTTCTCGTAAGGAATCCAGTGAGAAAAATAGTATCGTATACCTTGGCTTAAATCTAGATATCTGAAGGATGTGATGTCAAAGATAAAATGCGGAATATATTTTTCTGAAAAATTTTATTTTACACGGAAACTATATGAAATATTACGAATATATAATATACCAGATTTATAACAAAATTAATTGATTTCAATTTTTTGGTAGGTATATTAATTGTAATGTATGAGGAATACTTTAATGCATTCGCGCAAATATTAATATTGCAACAGTACGTATGTCTGATGAATATAATATTAATATTTTTTCAATCTGATAAATATTACAGATATACAAAGCAACGGGTAAATATTACGGATATACAATAACTAGATTTGTAAAGAAAAATGCTTTTTTTTAAAGAAAATCTAATTCACTTTCACATCGTATTAAAATCCTGTCCTTACATATTAGTGTTATCTTGTCTTATTAATTTTGCACCTAAAATATTCTGATCGGGAACTGCGATATAATTGTAAGAGCCTAACATCGATACCTTAATAATAAATTTCAAACTACAAAGTCGTAGAACGATATTTTACTATAAGCCAGAATAGATGAATGTCTTGCATATATGGAATTCTGTTTTAATTATAATTATCTGTTACATTTAATCTCACACGAAAGCGGTAATTTCGTTAATTGCTTTAACTGAAGTCACATCCAATTCAAAAAGTAATACATACGTGACCAGTTAGGTAACTTTGGCGCTCCAATTTTAATCACGTCGGTGTGAGCAAAATTTACTAAATGCGTTGTATCGCCGGACGTTTAATTAAACAATTTATGGTAATTTTCCAAATCAAAATGGAGATACTACTTTCGTGCGTAATTACGTAATAATTGCTGATATTAATTTATCTTTGATTTCGTGAATACAAAACGCCGCCCGAGACCGAATCGACTCCGAGCTTGATAAAGAATTTGACGAAGAGAGATACTTTCCGCCGACTCTGGGTATATCTCTTTTGCACACGCTCGTCCGCCTTTGATAAGAGACATCTGTATATAAATGCGGTTCGAAATGTAAATTTAATTGAAACGTCCGGCGCATATCCCGCTGGGAGTTATCATCTCGTCCGAGGCATTGTTCTCGGTTTTAATCCAACGTGAATAACAGGCGCCTATAAGTGCCGTATGATTTACGATCGATCCGATCCGATCGGGCCGTGCGCGCAAATCGGCGCGGCGCGCGGTATCCTCCCGAAAATTATAGCGTCTCGGTGTCCGCCATTCGTCACGCCGCAATTAAGACAACGGCGGCGTAACGATTTCATCTTTTCAATTAATAAACTCCGCGTTTTTCGAACTCGCTCCAAGATGAATGGAGGGACGGAGGGGGAGCGGGATAGAGGGTGTTGCCGCTTATCTGGCGGCCCGAACATTCCTGAAACGGCCGGAGGCTAGGTATGTATGCTATGCATGCCCGATAAACGTTTAAGACATTCTCTCCCTTTGCTTTAGAATCCCTTCTCCGCCCTCTCTCTCTCCTTTGCCTCAGACCTACGGGCTACTTTTTGTACGGCCGTCGCTCCATCGTCTCCCCGCCACTATCGGATCGTATTATGCGCCGTCACGTCTTAATAAATTTACGACCTGGATCTGATTGCCCTCAGCCAGTCGTTGCCAATTTTAATATTAACCGGCGAGACGGGCGATGAGAAAGAGCGTGTCAAAAGTGGCGATATCTTAGCGGGGAATTACGCGCCGTCATAAATTTACGACGCTTATTATCGGTGCGTGTACAACACCGATTCCGAAGAAATTAATCATACAGGGTATAATGAGTCGAAATTATATAATGAACGGTGTGAAATCGCAAATTTCGGAAGAAGTGAAGTCTGTACCGTCTGACTTTTTTTCACTCTTAAGATTTTGCACAAGCGTAATGTTGCCGCTGGCACAGAGAACAAAGTGTCGGATCAACTCTTCTATACTCACATTAACGCGTTCGTCGTTTTGTATATACGCAACAGTCTAGAATCTTCTTAGAAGCGTTTAATAATTTTACATTCCAACAACATTACAGTCTTATTTAAATACTATAATTGTCACTTCAAGAATACGATATAATTATTTTGACAATAAAATCATTTTAATCATTGCAATCTTCGATTTGAAAATATGTCGTTTTCTATCCAATATTATTTCCTTTCCATTCAAGAAAATTATTTTTAAATAATATATTTTTCTGGATTGAATTATATAAAATTGCTTCATTCAAGAAAGTTTTGCTCCCTTTAACGCAATATAATCTTATTTCCAGATTTTCACGTTGAAACTAAACATATTTTTAAAAGACGAATACTCTTTTCTCTGTGCAATGGCTAAGAAACATTATTTTCATATCTTTTTAAGAGTCACACTTGACAGCTACTCAATTTATAAAGGCCTGTGTCCACGATGGTAGAACTTGGTTTCGAGAAATGTGTAGCCAATCAACTTGCAGCTATTTCATAAAAGCTACAAGTTGATTGGCTGTATATTTCTCGGAACTAAAACTTGGACCAGGTTCTAGCATCGTGGACACAAGGCTTAACACTGACGCCATACTTTACATCCGATCGATATGAACAATTTGTTTCCGCGTATATTTACCGACAAATTTACATTGAGATACAGCTTAATATCTCTTACAAATAAATTAATGCCGTGCAATCCTCTGGTGGTGAAACGTTTAAACGTGTATTCTCGAAATCGTCACACATTCTTGAACGTTGTTTTTAAACCGTGGGAATCGATGGCAGCAACAAAATACGCGCGTATATAGTTATTAATAAAATTACCCTTGTGTGTGCCCGCATGTTCAATGCTATTCGCGTATATTTCACGTAGACACAATACATGCAAGAATGGACACGCACGCGCGCGCGCATGTAAAACCCACGTAACCGACCTGCCTCGTGACGACCCGCTTTTTATGCGCTAATCCACGGGGATCGATCGTTTAATCTGGATTAGAGTCGCGGGTGACGCGGGCTGAATAAGTAATCGGGCGCCAACTCTGCCGGATGTAATTTAATTCGTACGTACTCGTCTTCCTGCCATGGCTTCTCGTTCTCTCGCTCCGCCGTCCTGTGAATGTTCTTCTCCATTCTCCCTTGAAGCGTCTCGAACTTAATTGGCCCACGATAATTCGCCGTGGCCCTTCCACCGACTTACCGTCATAGCAAAATCCGGCAAACATAATTACCGTAGTATCGGGAAGTAACCTTGCTGCATAAATTATTAACGTTCCCATTATGCTCTCGCAAATTGCATTAATTTAACGTAACGGCGGTTTTTAAGTTTCCGTATCAACGTCTCGTCAGGGAGAAGTTAGCCATTTCGTAACGTAACGCGTCAAAATTTTGATTTTAATTTCGCTCTGTCTATCGTTGTTTGCAATACGATTTATTGAGTGTTGATTTCAGAATTTTCTCTTAAAAATTACCCTAAACATCATGTAATCGTGGGACGACATGGACTTGGAAGACCTTTATGAAAGTTCTTTTTTTGAAATTTTACCATACATTCTACTAGTAAAATGTATACCAAGTACTCTCTAAAAATCACTAAGTGGATTATAACTGTAAATCAGTGACTATTCACTGTTTTCAGTGATAATTCACCGATTGATTTTTAGAGAGTATAATCACTAGTAAAAATTTCAAAAAACTCATAAAACTAACACGTGTAAATTTTCAAATATCTCCAGTAGATAGTTAACCAGTGGACAATTTTCGACACAACTGGCATCAATTTAATATTGTCGTGCGATCTGCAATTCCTAATAATAAATTGATGCCATTTGCGTCGAAAATTGTTTATTGATTTCTCATGAAATTCTTCGAAATGTTCGATTACAGGGTTTTCAGGGTAAATTTTAAGAAAAACTTTTCTCCCCGTGTATTATTTATTTTTCAAGCGAAATAATAGAGACAAGTACAGAAGCCAAGTCAATTTGTCAACGATCAACAACGGTCCAGACTTGAAAGTCGATCCTTGTCTTGGAAATGTAATGTTTTTATACAAAACCGATCCTGCGAGAGTGTATTTAAAAAAAAAGATTAACGAAGACAATGTAACGGTTGCTGATCGAATTGACTTTCTTCTTATCGGATACACCCTTGGGCATATCGAAGATATTGATCCTGCGGATCAAAGTAAAGATGCGCACACGCGTGTATCTTTGCTCGAATGTAGCGAAGTGTGTATATGTATATCTTTACTCGAATAACAGGATGACGATGGAAAGACAACGTCTGCAGGCGTAAGATAAATTTGTTCTCGCCCAATGTGTTAAAACGTGATCCCTTTGACCGGATGATGTTGCACGGCGCTGCGCGCAACGCGATAGCTGACAATGTCGCGACGAGTGGCGACGAAAAAGCGAAATTGCTGATCGATATACAGTGACGGACGCGCGTCACCGCCGTCGCAGCATCGTTCGTTGGATCACTTTTATTAACGAGCGCCACAATGCGAGCCGGTCGGCGATCGCGATTGCACTCGCGCGCGTTAATGAAGCTCGGATCGCGTCAAATTATATGTAATCGACACGGGAGCGTGGCGCGACGTATCGACGCGACGTTGTTAGATTCCTCGCAATTAATATAATACGCGGTGATGAACGTTGCGCATTCGTAATCGTGTTACACTAACGTAATCAACGCGGATGCGACGGATTAGGCGGCGTCGACTAATGCGAGTTTATCGGCGACGTAACACGGCGGCGCCAACGCGTTTGAGAAACGTTACACGCGTTAAGCGTTACAAATGCTTTGACGTTTACACGATCTTGTGAGCGCACTTTTGCAAGGACGCCTTAAGCCGGTTCTACATCGGTGATTTCGTAGTGTCGCGAGTCGTGGACTGGTTCTAATTCAACGCTGATTGGTCGAATCTATGATTTGCAACGCGTGCGATGCTACGATACAATCAATGTAGAACCGGTCTTAAGGTCTGTGTCCACGATGATCGGTTCAAGTTCTAGCATCGTGGACTCAGGCCTTTAGGTCTCTAGACACAGCAAGCCGCAAACCGCAAGACATCGGTCAATGACAGTCGATTGTTCTTCTCATATTAGGTTGTGACTGGTCGATTTCTTGCGACTTGCTGCGTCTATTGTAGAACCAGCCTTACGTATGTCTAGATTGATATTTATGTAGATCATGAATGAAAACCGCGAAAATAGGCAAATCGCACCGCATGAATAAGACAAGTGGCATTTGATACACGACATATTTCCAAAATGAAGCTGAAGATTGAAGGAAAAAAGTTTTAGGCTTCTTTGCAAGAAATGAGTTTATTTTATTGCCAATAGAGCATCGCTCTTTATTTAAAACAGATACGGGCAATGTACTACGGTGGTAGAAGACTACCTTACATTAGTAATAATAAACACCAATGACCGAGGGGGAAACCGCTGACCAAAATCTTGTACACCAATGTCCACTACACTGAGAGAAAAAAATAGTCATTTTTGGACCCAACCATATTTTTATAATTGCATGGACCAATATTGTGTTTATGAGAACTATAATATTGTTAGGTCAACCATAAATTACGTTGGAGGAATTATATAAAAATATGGTTGGGTCCAAAAATGACTATTTTTTTCTCTCTGTGTAATGTCCAGTGGGCATTACTATAGATTATCTTATTTTATCTTATTTTATCTATATAATGTCCCAGCAAGGCCTAATGCCCAAACTAATGTTCAGTAATACCGCAAATCTGTATACCACAACAGCCTTCAGCGGTTTCCCCTTCGCCAATAACTCTGTATACATATAAATCACATATGAGGAATGGGCCGTAAGAGTCCAAATACAAAGAAAAACAAGCGCTCGAACAAACATATATTTTACCTCGAATAGTTAAGACCCCTACGGTTAGGTTTTATTACATTACAGTTTATCTTAAAAATGTTCTTCCGGGATGTTCTTTATCACATGGAATATCTCAGGTATATTATTTCTAATAGCGAATTCGGCAGCTTGCACTAGTTGTTTAGGCTTGTTTGCAATCGATTCTTATATTTAAGGATCGTCTTAAATACTTTTTGAAATCCTTCTTAGCCAGTAAAATGATCTGCGTAACATTTGTACGGATCATTTTTTGACTAAATAGTTTCTGAACATGTACTTGAGATGACCGTAAATATAAGAGTAGATTCTGAACAAGCCTTGGTGTGCACTCCGTGCGCGCTGGTGCAAACTGCCGAATTCGCTATAAGCAGGACGTCTCGACGAGATTCCTAGAGATTAGCGTTCGTCAATGCAAATGCGGTGCGTAATCTCTCGTTTAATATATTAAACGAAACAAAAGGCGTGCAAAAAAAGATCCCGAGGGAACATCGTTATTAATTTCTGGAAGGATATTTGAAAAATGGGCGGCTCGCTTCTCGCGCGATCTTTATCTCGATCCAATTTCGGGTGTTCCTTAACGCCGGGTGCATGAATTATGTTCGCGCGGGGAGTCGTTCTCCCCGCACACTCCCCTTTCCCCGGTACGACAGTGCGGATTTCGGGATGGTCAACTTCCGACAAAGGCAACCGAACCGCCGTTCTCGCCTTCGTTTGTCGCCGTCGACAATAAGTTCGCACCACCGGAACGCGTCTGGACGTAGGCCAACTACTTTTATGGGTTCGTACTGGCAACAACGTGCCCTGTAGGAAAAGGAGTGTTCGCATCGACAACGTGATTTGCCCGCGTTCGACCGTCAAAGATATACGGCGTGACTCGCGAAACTGATCCAACTTGCGCGTCCCACAAACTATTAGAGATACGCGAAACTGCTCGGGGGGTAGGTTGATCGACGCGCATGGCTGCAAAACCAATGCGTACGTATTGTACACATTGCACGGAATCTAAAGAAGAGAGAGATAACAAATAGAGGATATAACAGAGATATGTGTATACGTAGGAAAGGAATCTTTTCGAACTTACAATAAGGTATAAAAATCCTAAAACTGACGTTAACAACATTAAATTTTAACTAACGGGAAATGAACGAGAATTGAAATGTTAATCGGATTATACGGTATTAATGAGCATAATACATAAATATTTTATAGAACTTTGTCGATATTGATGTTGTCGAATTATTTGCAAAATTAACTTAATTCTCCACTGTTTAATTATTTATAATATAAATGAAATATTCAATTCCTATTAGCGTTTTATGTTAATGAGTTTACAAAAATAATAATAAGCTTACTTTCTCTTGCTCAAACTATTTTTAGCGGTCCAAGAAAATATCCAATACGTAGAAAAGAGGTTCAAAATTAACATGAATAAATGAAGAAAAAACTTAAAAACATCTGATTTTATCCCCTAGATTAGCATGAACTGACAGTTAATTTTTTTCGTCCTCTTGATAGTGGAAGGAACAACTTTTAGTTACAATTTTGAAGAAATTAATAAACGTACCCTTAGGTTCTTTTTGTACTCCTTTTGTTTCGTTTAATATATGAAAGCAACGAGAGATTATACACCGCGTTTGTACGAACGCCTTTCTCTGGGACGATGTAAACGAAAATACAGTAACATTAACCAAAATTTTTTCAACAGTGCTTTTAAAGCAATTATTACTAACGAGGTGGCGAGCGTGGCTCAGACAACTATGCGCTGCTTAATGAACAAATGAACGAAAAGATCCGAGTTCGAATCCACGGATACCGCTGGTTTTTTCGGACGTCGCCTCTCTCTCTCTCTCGGAGAGAAGGCGTCCGAAACACACATGTCCCTTTAGGGGTGTACAGCAAGGGCCGGTATGTACATCCTGAGGTGCGTGTGGGCGTTATAGTTGGTAGCTCCAACTCCAGACTAAGGCTCGATGGGCTATAAATCATCCGTCAGCCCAACACTGCTTGATTACTGAAACTATTAGGAAAGGAAGCCAGAAGGATAACTCGTCGACGATATTTGTGGCGATCGTGGCGCAGAGGGTTGCGCGCTGTTCTCGTGATTCGAAGACCTCCGTTCGAGCCGTTCGGAGTCGACGTTAACCCTTTCAGGGGCACATTTTTGTAGCCAATCGATAATGAAGGTTATAGTGGTTCTTTAGATTTTTGGAATCGCCGATCACGATTCTGGGGTCAAAAATGCAAAATTCAAAGTGGCGGATCTAAGATGACGTACCGAAATGGGAAAAGCTAACGAATTCCCGCGAAACTTTGTACTTAGAGGTCTTTGTTGTCGCTGATTACGAATCTAAAGTCAGAATTATAAAATATAGTTCATCTACGATGGTGGACCTAATATGTAGACAAGTTTTACTAGGGAATTGGCAATTTTCCGCTAAATAGATTCACGATCTCGAATCCACTGTATTGAACGTTATGATTCTGACTTTAGATTCGTAATCAGCGACCCCGAAGATCCTTCGTTACACATTTTTATGAGAATTCTTGAATTTTTGCTATTTTGTCCGTCATCTTGGATCCGCCATTTTGACTTTTGTAATTGTAACGTCAGATTCTTATTCAGCGACCCCAGAACCCCCATATATAGACTTTCAGTCAAATCCTTCGTGAAATATCTCCGTGACCGAATTTCGATTGAAGAATCGTACGTTTTTTGACATAAATTATCTATCAACAATTACATGAAAATAATTAATATTAACGGGGCTTAGAATTTCATAGTTTAAGTATCTATAGGATCCTGTAGGTCTGGTTTGAGCATTACTTATGCAGAAATAGACTTATAATAATGAAAAACCCGATTATTATGAGATAGGACGTATAAGTCCCGCTGTCCCGCAAAGGGTTAAACTGTCTCGTATGTCTAGCGCAAGATATATGCAAGAAGGGTCACGAAGCAAAGACAACTGACAGAATTTCCTAAAAAGACCTATGCTCCAATTAAAAGTGTCAGGAATATATATAAATATATTAATAACGAGTCTATGATGTCTACATCAGATATAGTATTTCAAACTATCACGTCGATTCCACAGACCGAGTATCAAGCGCAAAATATTAAAAATCCGTATTTACAAAGCTACGTTACATTCATTCACTACAATTGTTCATAATGCATTACGTTTGGATGCAGAGGACAAAACACCGCACGTTCGATTTTATTTCGCGAGTTCTTTCGCCGCGTATCGACGAAAACGTCGTGATTCTCTACGGAGGAGAGGATATGGCCTTATCACGTTCCTCAGTATCCAAATCTCAGTGCGACTCGAATCGAAGCAAAATTCACTTATCATCGAGTCACGTTCACGGGAAAATCTCAATGCGAGCGGCGCGCATTCGGACAAAGCAAAATCGAGACGGGGCGCCGGTTCGCCCGCTTGTCGAATCAAAGCGCAACAAACGAGCAACACGAGCTCGCATGCAAAACAACACGCCGAGGCGTGCCCGCCCGTCCGCCGCGTCGTAATCCCTCACCGTGCAAATCGACGAATCGATCCACTTTGGGCTCACACGAGTCCTCGCATCCGCGCGCGGAATCCCGCCGAGAGGCTGTGAGCTCTACCGCCGGCAGTCGAGGGAAACCAGAGAGTGGAGAACGAGAAGGTGGGAAGAGCGCGAGGAGGGGTCGATGAGAAAGAGGGACCGAGTAGTGTCACTGAGAGTACGATCAAGCGGCACTTCCGCTCTGGGAATTCTCGATATCTGAAGTTGAGATCGCAAATATCGAATGCGGAAAATCGCTGCTGAGAGAAGGTGCTGCGTGAGAGGAGGCGGACAGCGGCGCGAAGGGGGTGGACTGCGGGGGGAGATGGGGCGGCGGACGATCGGAGAAAAATTGTGGCGAACGATGGGGAGGTAAAAGCGGCGAGTTCTTCCTTTTCGCTTCCTGCCTTCGTGCTACTGGGTGTCCCGGCGACGGCACAGGGGAGAAGGATACTCGGTATCGCGTCGACGGTGCCGCGGAGAAAAACGTTGACGCGAAAAATGTTTCGTTCTGTCGAGAGCTGGGAAAAAATTGATAAAAAATGAGGAGAAATAGCAACCATAAAGAACGGAAAAGTAAACGAGCACCTATTGTATATTACGTGATAATTTATCGCACAAATGAAAGCCCTTCTACAAATTAGGAAAATCGTCAACTTGTGTTAATTAATGTCGCAAGATGAACGCGCCAATTCGTATAAATAATCGAATACGACGCGGTGTCGTCAAATTTGCGATGTTAAAACATCGTCACGATTTTATTTAAAAAAAATATCGACATTTTTTTGCAACAGGAGATTAATGGGGAACAACTCAGCTTGTTGGTGCAATGTGCAGCTGGTGTTCCACAACCGGCAAACTTAATTTTAGCAGCGGATCGGTGTAAAGACAAATAGCCACGACAGAGACGAGAGCGATGAAATCGTCATCGGTTGTTAACACGACGCCCGGCTTCCGGAACACCCCGTGTATGTGCCGTGTGGTGACCCCGCGATACGGGGGATGACAGAGAGAGAGAAAAGGGGGGCGAGCGTTGCGCGCGGGGGTTTGGTAGGAAACGGAGGAAATATCAGCGAGATAGGTACAAATACGGTGCTATATATGACAGTTTGATGTATAGTTGAATTTTTATGCCGGCGAGAGATGTTATTGCCGCGTCACAGGATGAATCTCCGATACGTCGGGCCGAGGCTGCGAGGAAAGTTGGCACTGGAATCGATATCCCATGATTTATGCCTAGATTGAGTTTTTCCGGCGTTACTACGGCTACTTCCATCGCTTTCTGCCCCCCCCCCCTTCTCTCTCTCTCGTTCCTCTCTCTTTTTTTCCTTTCTCGCGATCGAGATCGCTATGAAAGATTCTTAGCACGTCTCATCTGCGAGATTATCGCGGCTCGTAAAATCGTTCGCTCTTCTTAACACACATCGGGGCAACAATTCGCGATCTGTTTTCTTTTTTCTTTTACAATAAATGCTTACGAAAGGATCTGGCGCAGTATTTGTGCGCAGATACTTTAGAAATCGCCACGCGTTAGGAACACTTTCATAAAAAGAACCCGTTGATAAAATTGATATCCACCCTTTGTGCAACAGCCAGTAGAATGGACATTCGTGCAAAGGGGTTAATGTAATATAAATGTTTATACAGGGTGTTGCGTAATATCCGCCTCGCCTCTTATTTACGGATAAAGCCTACTAGACTGAGTCGAAAAGTCCTCTACCATTTTGCAACTTTCGCGATAGTTAACGAGTTATTAATTATTAAAGATCGCTGTCTTAGCCCGGCCTACCGCCCAATTCAAACGCCTCTTATTTATTGTTTCGGTTCATAAAGCTCTTTATCTAATTCCGCATAAAGTGCCACTTTAATGCCTACAACGGTTTATACAGCACTTTATACGTGTCTCGATTTACGCGGTTTATCTATCTCCGATAGAAAGCGTTTTCTGATAGCGCATCAACTAATTTCGAAACGTCGATTACGTTTCACGTCGCGATTATTGACAGATGGAAGGCGAGATGGTTCTCGCCCGATTCGCAGTTTATTCCAAAACAGCTGATGTATCAATTATCGGCGAAACGGATTGGTGAGGTGTCTTGTTTAGCGCTACAACAATAAATAGATCTTTTTTGTAAATAGCCCGGGTAAAAGAAGAGCTGAACAATATCGACACGCTCGGACAGCATAAATCCCGCCTTATCGCGATGTATACTTTTCGCTCGCGGGCTACACAACCAGGTCGTACGGCAGGTGTGGAGGAGAGACTCTCGGGAGGGACTTTATCAAGCGGCACTTTCGATATCCGAAATCGGGGCTCGCATATGCAGATTTATGAAAAAAGAAAGCCCCCAGCATGCTTGGTCCGCGCGCAGCGCCGCGACTTATCTCGCATACGAAAAATACGTGCTCGATCAACGGCCATCGGCAAGGCTCGCGTGCATATATCTCGCAGGAAGATAGAAAAAGATTGAAAACCATTTACCCGTTGATAATAGATCGTTTAACATGTTAACTGTAGCGACGAAATGGCTTACGGAAGCACTGGCTCCGCGTGAAGATTAATACGGAGCTATAAATTGTGCTGTATCGTTTCCATTTTTTTGAAAAATTACGTGTAAATTATTGCCATCGTTTCAAATAACAATCCGGGACACTAGATATATTACGTAACTTTTATATAGACAGAGCTTTAATGTTATTCAGTTTCTCTGCTTGAAACTTTATATAAGGCTGCCATTGCGAGTTTAAAAGAATGATGCATTAATAGGTTTGAACAGTAGTAAAAAAAATCGTTTGTAATAACATTTAATAATTTTATATCTAAGTAGTAGTTAAAAACAAAATGAAAAAAGGACAAGTTGGGAAAAGAGGTGGACAAACATAAGACGAATTTGTAGTTTGTATATAATTGTATATATTTGTATACGTGAGTACGTATACGTGTTTAGAGAAATTATCTTACCACAACTGATTAAACATTCCTAAAACTTTCCAAAAATTTATATACGGAGGAAATTTATTCTCACTGTCATAATCTCTAATACACTTCCACACGTTTAATAAGTTTTTCATTACACACTGTAAAAAGAGTATGTAAAATTACATACATAATAAGTGTAACGATTACACTATTAATAGCAGAAGTATATATAAATTTATGTACTTTTACAAAAAAAAATTTTTTTACTCTTTGTTGTATAAATACTTATTTATACGTGATGAAAAATTACAAAAAATTGTAAAATTTACGCAATTAAAAGCAAGCAGTTTACTTATTATGTAAGGTAATAATTTCACCTGCAAGGTGTAAATTTACTGACGTATGTAAATGTACACCTTTAATAGATGGTCCCAATGTTACCCAGTATAATAATTGTAATTTTACATGTAATTTTTTTACAGTGCAGTTACAACTATTGAGAATAGTTAAATAAATCTTGAAAAATGCGCTAGTGACATAACTTTATTCTTTTCTCATAATGAAATTAGTTTAGCGAAATATATCAAAGTATATTCTGAGAATGTAAGTCATAATAAATGTAGAGACGATTCGAAGTGCGGAACTGCGCGAGGTGAGTGAATTGTCGTTATTTTCTCTCCTTACCGCGCGATATTTGTAATCTCGGCTTGATACATTACATGGAATTTCTCTGGGTTGAAAAGCAGCTCGATGGTGGCAGCCAACACGATACTCCGACGCGTCTGCCTCTTTTTCTGTTTTCCTTCTCTTCGCCACCTTGCTCGCAACTCGTCCGCAGTCTTCTTCGATAAACAGAACCATTTCGAGATACCACAGCATCCACATCTTGGTGTTTTGTAATTAAAATGGAAGCTGGAGTTCACCACTAAATAAAATCACACCGCGAGACATTTTCTCTCGCTAACAAGCTCGATATTACGTGTTTTGAAATAATATTGCTTGATATCTTGAAATTAAAGTACTTTTATCAAACTTTCACATTTTTAACATGCTAAAATATAATATACAATAATAAAAAAATCTTTGAAACTTTTTATCAAGTTTTTAGAAATTAGAAGATGTCACACGGTTATGAAAATTATTACATGTTTGTCTTACGTCGCATATAAACTACATATAATAACTTTGTATCTTCCAAACTAATTTAATTAAATTTGATACGTCTGACTACATATAAATTAACTTGCAAGTTCCGTCGATTAACATGGCACGAAATGGAATCCAGCCTTTACAAATCGTAATGCCTTTACCCGTCGCGAGCGCTCGAGCCGTTTGAAATATTTTGTAACGAGCCACATTGGCGCCATTATTTGCAAAATACGATGGATTCGTTTTACTGCAGCATACTTCATATTCGGGACGCGGCGCTGCGCCGGAGGCTTTGTAATCTTTCGAAAGCGGATCGCTCGATCGATTCCCTCCCCCGGAACGTATGAATCGCCCGTTCGCATCTTGGAACAGTTTCACTCCGGCTGGAAGAAAGATGCAACGGCTGTACAGGAAGAAGAAATAGGCGAAAAAGGAAGAACACAAGAGAGGCAGCCACGACGGATACGCGAAAGTGTCGCCATTCCTGCTGCACTCCAGCTCGGGGAATTTCGCGTAATGCATCGAGAGTCGAGATTGTATGCGTCGAATGGAAAGCGAGGAAAAATAACCTTGCCGTTTTGCCGACTAGACCCGCGCCACTCGTGGCACTTATATTTCTTGCCATTTATTTATATTTATTAAGCAAATTGCCTCAAATTTAAAGAAATTGTATCTCGATACTCTCGTTTATTTCTCACAAACGTAAATGGAGCATCTCGTGTCGCATAACAAATTGTTATTTCCAAAATATTCATAGAACTCAACATTCAGTACTTTAAGTACGAGCGTGTTATTATCTACCGTTGCATCGAAATATTTGATTAAAATAGACTGTTAGATAATGCGACACTCATAATAGGAATAAAGTAAGACACATTACAAAGATCCGTAGGAACACAGTAGACTTTCAAACTGAATAAGGCTTTAATTAACACGGGGAAATTCTTTTAAAAATCGACCAAACTAACATAAAAGGTGATATATATTGAAGTCACAACGTTTCGAACTCATTATCGGGTCCTTTTCAAGTACAATCTGGAAACAAACCGCAATACAAAGAAAGAAACTTTTAGTACATAAGTATGTGTTACAAAGGAGAAAAGGTACCTAATTTTGACTGAACAAATTAATTTCATGCCAAAACAGTAGACTTTCAATAATCCGGCCGCTTATCGTGACTAATTTTCTTTTTAATTTTGACGGACGGATTGAATGCCACATGTAAGCGGCGGTAAGTGACGTTTATTGTGTGTGTGTATTTATAAATGGTATATTCTATTGACTCTAAATAGAATGAAGAACTACTGAAACTGATAAATTATTATAAAATTTGTATGCACTCTCGGTGATCCGGCACTATCGGAAATTTGCATCTTTATACAAGGAATGGCTGGATTAGCGAGAGTCTACTGTGCATATATACATCACTAGAATATTGCGGACGCATAAATTCATTAAAAAATAAACGTACTTTAGTGAGGGCAAATTAACGGTGATGTTAGCTAATATACAATATACGCTGCTCGAGAATTACATGCATCACTGACAAAGATATATGGTTACTCGATATGCTCTAAAGTGAGGTAATAACACTCGAACCATAAATACGACCCAAGATTTCGCTCTACAGATTCATAAATCTCATTCTTGTCCCAATATATTTTTCCCGGGGGAATAAGCCGCGAGAGAAAGATAACAGCTACTGGTGAGAAGAGAGGAGGTCGCGAAAAATGAAGAAGACGGGATAAGAGGGTGGGGAATAAATTTGTATGTGTGTGTGTGTGTGTGTTTGCGTACGCAGGGTTGAACGCGCGCTTTGGACCGAAGTCGACGTCGAAAGTATCGGATGCAAAAAACGAAAAAACAAATCGTAAATCATTTGCGCTTCTTAAAGCTGCGCAAAAAGCTGGCGACGCGACGAGAGCGAAGCGCGATGGCGATATTCCGGCGCAATCATGCCGAAATTGTAACTGTTTTACCGCGAGATCGCGCCGTAAAAAGCAATCGAGGGGCGCGTATAAAATTTTCAGGGCTTGAGCACGCATCGCCGCTCATTCGATTAGTTGCCACTATTATTATCGGGGCCGCACTTTGTCCGAAAAATATGAATACGGTATTTATCATTTATAATCTGTCAGATCTTTGGTTCGCAATTCATGATTTTAATACTCTACCAACGTTTCATTATACATTATGAATCAGCACGCAGTCATATTTCATGAAGGCTGTCGTATTTCGTCATTATAAATTTATAGTTTCATAGCATTATTTTGAAATTTGTCGGGCAAATATTAAATTGAATCAAACGTTTGTTCACTAAAATAAGTTATAGATTAAGGGATTATTCCACTTTAACGGTCTAAAAACTATGCCTATCTTTAACAATTTTTTTCACAGTAAATACACCATACAATGAAATAAATCTTTTTGGACTTTATTAGGGCACTCTTAAATAACACAAACAAATTTTTGTCATAATTTAAACCATTTTTTAGTTAAGCGTTTTCTACGTCGTTCGAATGACGTGTCAAAAAAGATGCGAGTCCGCTGCGTTGGACTTTTATCATTCAGGCTTACCTGAAACAAAAATCAAAAAGATTCTTAATCTATATGAGTGTCGCTATGTCCCAAACCTCAATTAAAAATTTTTATTTAAAAATAACAAAATGGTGCCAGTTTAAAAAAGTTTAGAAAAGTACTTTTAAAACTTGTTTTTTAAACTGGCACCATTTTGTTATTTTTAAATAAAAAATTCTTAATTGAGGTTCGGGACATAGCGACACTCATATAGATTAATCTTTTTGATTTTTTGTTTCAGGTAAGCATGAATGATAAAAGTCATCAACGCAGCGGACTTGCATCTTTTTTGGCACGCCATGCGAAGGGTATTGAAAATGCTTAATTAAAAAATTGTTTAAATTAACAAAAAAATTTTTCTGATATTTAAGAGTGCCCTGATAAATTTCAAAAAAGATCAATTTTATTGTATGGTGCATTTACTAAAGATAA
The DNA here is from genome assembly GCF_000949405.1 of Vollenhovia emeryi. Lineage (NCBI taxonomy): Eukaryota > Metazoa > Arthropoda > Insecta > Hymenoptera > Formicidae > Vollenhovia > Vollenhovia emeryi. The sequence continues at coordinate 692,183 of NW_011967148.1, forward strand.
GTATAGCTTTTGGGCCGTTAAAGTGGAATGACCTCTTAACTAACCTACAACTTATTTAAGTGAATAGATTTCTTTTTAGGCTTCTAAACTTAGTTTCAACGATACCATGCTGTTCTCTGATTTAGACCGAATAAATAAGTTGTAGGTTAGCTAAACTCTATAACTTATTTAAGTGAATAGATTTCTTTTTAGACTTCTAAACTTAGTTTCAATGATACCATGTTATCTGATTCCCAGATAGCACACATAGTTCTATGAATATTCTTCTGGAGTGCAAATATTCTTAATTTCAGAATATTTGAATTGAATATTCTATAAATATATATAGATTATTACAATTAGATATCGCATAACAATTAAACTTAGTTTCAATGATGCCATGCTGTTCTCTGATTCCCAGATAGCACACATAGTTCTATGAATATTCTTCTGGAGTGCAAATATTCTTAATTTCAGAATATTCGAATCGAATATTCTACAAATATATATATAGATTATTACAATTAGAAATCATATATTCATAACAAAGAAGAACGGTTTTAGAATATTTGTCGAGAATGTCTTTGGAATATTCGTTCAGATTAATTCTTTAATATTCATCGAGTTTATGTATTGCACATTGTTTATTGTGTAATACACTTGTGCAAAAGGTAGTAAAACCTACGATCATACCATATATAACCGACACACTATATTCGATGGATTATTCTATTCACATTCGAAAAAGATTTATAGTATGTGCCAGTCGAATGTTCCACGATCATAAGATAAATATATAAGAATGATCTATGGAATATTCCAAATATTCTTGAAGAATATTCTTAAAATGTTCATAGGAGTGTCTTGTACTATCTGGGTTTAATCCGAATAGTGGGACACTTTCGATCTGTACACATAAGCCTTATAATTCACACAATCACACAAATGTTTTCATGAATTGACAGTTTTGGATGCAAGAAGTGCAAAAAGTCTAGAATCACTCCAGCATCCCCTTTAACGCGTTGAACGTTGTCTTGATAGAAAGATTTGCGCGTTGAGTAATAGCGTCAAACTGTTACAGTATGACGCGTGACTGGAAAATGACTGTCAGAGGGCACGTTTTATCGCGATTAAAAGATATACGAGCAATCGGGTAAATGACGTTCCGTTCGACGTTCGGGAGGAGTAGAGAGCTTGTACGACGCGAAAACTTACTAAAATCGAAACCGCGCGCGCACGCGAAATGGAAACTCTCGCGACTCTCGGGGAAAACTATGGGGGACTTGCCTTTCCTCTACAGTGTGACATAATCGAATGAGCGGACGGGGTTACCACGCACAAAGTTACGTAAGTTGCCGGGTTGATTTAGCTCCCGCGGATAATTCGGGCGACTTCTCTACTCTCTCTCCCTCGCCCTCTCCCTTCTGCGTCCTTGTTCCCTTTTCCTCTCTCGGTCCCGCTTGGATGATGGAACCAATTCCAGCTCGTTCGCCACCAGCTGGCCACGCCGTTTCCTCGTTTACTGTATGTGGCGCGGATACTCCGTAAGTACATCGGAATGTTCTCTGGAAATTAAATGGGCCCGTTCGCGAAGAAATGTGCGCTCGCGCTCGCGCCTTTAGGTACCTTTATGTTATCGGCATACTTGGACTTTATTGATATTGCCAATTTCATTTTCTTGCCGAGGATAAGGGATACGCGGGGAGAGCGGCATCACTCCCGGTGGCGTTGTACAGAGATCGAGAGCGGATATAATGGGTGATCGACCGTCGAATGATACCCCCTCGAACAGACAGCTGGAAAATCGGCGTGTAAATGCAGCCGGCGTAAAAGCTCCTGGTTCGAAACGTGTAACAACCATCGAAAGATGAAAAGAGAGAGAGGAGGGAGGGATAAGGGAAAGGGGGGAGAGAGAGAACGAATATATAATAGTTTATAAGAGGCTCTTGTCTTGTGTTTAATATACAATAACACAGGTTATTCACTCGACAGCTAGGTGATCGCTCTTCCGGTTTTGCAAATTTTATCCGCAGATTTCTGCACCGGCTAACATATATTGTTCTATTTGACGCATAGCCGCGTGTACTTATACTGCGCTATTATTTATTTATTCCACCGGATAATTATGGAAGATCTTCTCTATACGATATTCGCGAACTAACGCATCGTGACGCTAAGATGATTGGTTATCATGGAGTTAATCACTTAACTTTATAAAAGGATGTTCTTTCTAGAGGAAAGAGGAATAGTTAATAAAAGGATATGTTCATTAACCTTAGGTGCTATCATAAATCATAAATATCGCGATCGCGACTTGATTTTGTGCTAAAAATTCGAAACGCTTAATTACGTAAGCGTTATTTTTAAGTCCCGCTTGAAATAAGTAGCATATTTATTAATAAAAACAAAATATGTCACTAACAGCTACAGGTAAGAATGGGAGAATAATAGAAAACATTTTGGCATTATCGCACAAAGACGATCAGTTCGCAATCTGTCATTAGTCTCGCTTTGATAACGTCGAGTAGAAGAGGAAAGTTAACGATGGAGCACATTTATCAGTCTCGAGAGATATCGCGAATCACGCGGTTGTGATCTTACGAAAATGATTTCGCATTAAAGATTCAGAACGTGTCATTTTGTGCTTGCATTTTGCGGGCCCGTATTTATCGCCAAAATATATTGCTCGCGCTATCAGCATACATTATTATCAGCATCGCGCGTGTAGAATACGAAAGGAGGAGATCGACCTTCTTATCATCGTGTTCTCATCGTCTCCAGCAACGGCGCGATGCCCACGTGCGTTTCCACATAGGTGTATTTCCACCTTTGTATCTCCTTTCTCGTCCTACGATCCCACGCCACTTTTATCTACAATTTTTTTACACTTATAATTCTTCATCGGTTTCGACGTAACATTTTACCGTTCGCCGCGATATGAATCGCGATATTAAACGCTATCTCGAGTCACGACGATTCTCGCATTAATTATTGTCATTATTACGTCGAGAAGGAAGAATGAAAAATTGATGTACGTAGAATTTACCTTGAAAATATTAGTTTTTCAAATTTCCCAGCGTATATAACATAGTTTCAGATATTTATTCAGATATTTCAGATACCAGAAAACGTGAATTGCAATATAGTTCAGGAATTTGAATAGGATGAAACTTTTCGCACTGTTTCTACCACATGCGTGCATGTCCTGCAACTTGATTGAAAAATGCAAAAAAAAAAGAATTTTACATCGCTCTCAAATTCTCGATATTTGAAAGTATTTATTTTGTTGTCGAATAAATAAAAAGTAATCAAAGTGATCAAAGTAATGAAAGTGGTACACCAAGCATTTAACTTAACAATACATAGGAGTTTTTACAAATCTCTTCTTACGTAACATTTATTGTGTTGATAATATATGTATAATATATAATTTATCAATAGAATTTTACAATATACAGATGCCAATATCTGCTACGCTATTTTAACAGAGATATTCTATTAGTTTCGATCATTTCCGATCATTTCTTAGAGCAAGTATAATTTTGTATTATTTTATTTCTGTAAAATTATCTCTGCAAAAATAATATGTTTCTCACGACGGGAGCAAAGAACAATTTAACGAGTATCGAATACATTTATATTCGATGAAACTTGATGCATGTAAATAAAGGGTTAATTTGAGATACATATAGAATCGAGCATGAATAAAAATAGGCATCGCCATCGCAAATTCTTCATTAATTAGTTACAAAAGAGCTATAGCGCGATATGAATTTCTCACAAATTGTAGTTGTTATCCTTTGACTGCACTGTATATGTATTGCAGTGTCGGATTCTTTATAAATTATATATGTTTTTTTAATAAGATAACGCCTATTGGAAATGAACGTTAAAATCTGCTAGAGTAATTATTGCCCTAATTTTCATGCATAATTTACTATCAGCAGTGACGCACGTTTTTGCATAATTGCGCAATATTATCCCGGATTATTACGTCAAATTGCAATTTATCAACTAGTATGCAAACGAGCACGCCCTTCACGCATAGCATAAACATTTACACCGATTCCTACTATTTTGTTAATACATCCGCAGAAAATTTTAATTATTTTGCATATTTAGGTAAAAAAAGTTGACGTTACTTGATTTTTAATTCAAAAATAAAACGATTAATTAATTACAAAAATTCAACTGTGAGAACCTTCGCTTTTGCGAGAACAGCATTTTTTGCTAATAAACTTTTATCGCGATTTATTAATCGAGATCGTTGGTTTATACGTTAATTTTTATTACCATATCTTTCTCTTTTTCTTTTTCTCTTTGCAACAGATACGTATGTAATATTTTTTAAATATTGAACTTTTATATTTTTCAAAACTTTTTATTATGCAATGCACTAAATTAATTCGTAAAAAAATCATGTAAGTTTTCAAATATGACCGTATTGTGTGTGTTATAAAATTACATATTCGATATTAAAAATGGAATATCCCTTGTGCGTCCACATATCTTATCATTGTAGACTTTTTCATAAAGCGATCTCAAACGTTACGAATCCTATTAAAGACGTTTTCTACTATGTACAAAATTTATTTCTTCTGATATTGTGACTCGTAATCCACTTATTTCACGTTTGATTTTACATGAAAAAGTAAAAGTCGAAAACAAGGGAGATGTAAAACTGAAAATAGTTCATTTGCGTAGGTTAGAGACTCGGAGGCACTTGTCATTTATCGGCAGCAAGGTTTTGACACGCGAATATTACATTCTAATACGGCGACTAAAGATTTACTAATCCGTGATGACGACTCGCGGATATATCGCTGAAAATTTCACGGAACATGCGGAATTCCGAAATACCTTGTATTTCACGGTTCTCTTCTCGCCTGCCTGGGAATTATAGACTGTATTTCCAACATGTGGCATGCACGTACGTCCGTAATGGTATTACCGATTACGCTGAAACTGCTTCTACGTACGGACAGTATTTTCGCGCTTATTAGTTTTTAGGCAATTTGCAACGTTATGCGCTCAGTTAAATGTTACGCTAGTTTAAACAACGCCGTTCACGTTAGATTCTGTTCACGGTACTCACGGTTAGATTTGTACGAAGATTGACTCTAATCTATTATTGTTTCAAATAAATATCGACTGCATAGCGTTGTGTAAGCAAATGGCAAAAACTGTAAGTCATAACATTTCAAGTGAGTCATGCAATCTAATTAATGTATCTCCATGTCGAACGCGAAAACAGAGAGTGAGAGAGAGAGAGAGAGAGAGAGAGAGAGAGAGAGAGAGAGAGAGAGAGAGAGAGGCGTGAAATATTTAACTCTATGAACCCTACTTTAATTAAAAATTTATAATTTTTTATAGTACAATTTAAACAACAGAGGAAAGTCCCCTATTATGAGATAAGCTCCTAATATGGGATAGCGGAGTTTCCGCTAAATTAATTGGCATCATCTGTTGATTCCACCGTGAATTTATTGCCCTTTGAGTGAAATCTGTTTAGTGGAAAACTAATTGTTAGATCGTGTAACCGTTGCGAAAAAAGATTTGTGATTGAATTTGGACGTTGAAAACCTGCCCTCTCATATTAGAATCCTATCTCGTGATAGAGGACTCCTCTATATTCTATCTTTGATCTACAAGAAACCAAGTGTGTTTAAATATATAGTAGATTCGTGTCTTCGTATCAATATAAAAGATAAGTGTAAAGATCAGCTTATTCGAAGCTTTTAATTAAATATTCTCTTATACTGTCCTGCGAGTAAATATATAAATGTCACTAAATTTTCTCTTATTAACAAGTACTTGAGCCTCGCGATATTTACAAGTTCTTGAACACACATATACTACATATACTCGGTACTTTTAATAAGCTTTTTCCATTTTACGATGCTTTTTCCATTTCTCAAATTGCATTCTCTCGTGTATTTTCTGTTAGAATTTTTATCAAGTTATATATATACAGGGTGTACTAAAACCACCGGAGGTCCTCTTAATGACAGATTCCTTAGAACATTTCCAGACGAAAATCCTAATACAAAAGTGTCGAGGCTATAATAGTTTTTAAATTAGAAGCGATTTTTTTCCACAAATGATAGGACTGAAATTTCGCGCGCTCAGGCACGGCGAAATGACAAGTGATATTGTAAATTTATACAATAAACATAACATCATAAAAAGAGCGATATTCATAGGATCACTTATATCACTTGTCATTTCGCCGTGCCTGAGCGCGCGAAATTTCAGCCCTGTCATTTGTGGAAAATAATCG
>NW_011967148.1:699174-718670 GCF_000949405.1 Vollenhovia emeryi
GCTATAATAGTTTTTAAATTAGAAGCGATTTTTTTCCACAAATGATAGGACTGAAATTTCGCGCGCTCAGGCACGGCGAAATGACAAGTGATATTGTAAATTTATACAATAAACATAACATCATAAAAAGAGCGATATTCATAGGATCACTTATATCACTTGTCATTTCGCCGTGCCTGAGCGCGCGAAATTTCAGCCCTGTCATTTGTGGAAAATAATCGCTTCTAATTTAAAAACTATTATAGCCTCGACACTTTTGTATTAGGATTTTCGTCTGGAAATATTCTAAGGAATCTGTCATTAAGAGGATCTCCGGTGGTTTTAGTACACCCTGTATATATAAAACTCCACGTTAACGCGATTGAATATTCTACAAGCTAAGCAAAAGATGTGAAAAAGATGTTTTTGTAAACTTTTAACATTCGTAATGAGATCTTTTACCATTTTTTATTACTTTTTTACTTGGTAAACGTTACTTTGATGATATATTACAGCTACATCTGCCTTGAAACTGTCTCGATTTTAATCGAAACAGTTTATCGAACCTTGCTTGTTTTGCAACGTACTCGATTGCCTTATTTGAAATGGAACACGCTCTCTCCTGTACACATGTACAAATTGGAATAACAGTTATCAAGCTACATAGCATATAATGTATGCGATGTTTGTTTTATTCCGGGCTGAAACGCTCCCATCGAAATGTTAGCCATTGTTCGTTGTTACAACGTCAATCCTCTTAGTCATCTAATATGTCATTGCGGACTACGCGAGTAAATCCAATGGCCGGTAACATGTAGAGATAAGAGGATAGAGATTGTATTAATTTTTTACTGTTTTTTCAAGCATCGACTATCTTATTTAATACTCGAATGATTCTACACGGATGTTTTATTCTAAACAATTATTGCGTTACGTTTGTTTTCTGATTATTGAAAGGGCGGGCGGAAAAACAATGCGATTATTGGAAAATACTGTGCTATTAAACGAGATTGAAAACGAGACGACCGCTATGCATCAGAATAGAATTTTAATTGGACAAAATTTATCATTACTCCTCAACTCTGTTAGACAGAGCAGCTCCATTTACTTCTCTACAAAAATATATCTTAAATTCTGCTCGAATCTTCGTGTACCTCGGTCTTGAAGCATCAATAATTGTCTACTTGTTTTCTCATCACGATATCAAATAGACGTTAATCTCCTTGCGAATGCACACGGAGATCTAGAAAAAAAAGTTACATTTTGAAGAGGAAGATATATTTCTTATTTTTCTTTGCAATTTCCTCGCGCCGTGATCTCCCTCGCAAATGTACCAAACTTGACCGCGTTCTTCGGGAGGGCTATGATTTTTAAGTGACCGCGATGTATCGGGGATAACGTGGGAAATTGTTCGAGTGCTCGCAACTTTCTCAGGCCACCGCGTATTACGTATGTATCGAGCGCTACGTATACACGGGACGCCCCCGAGATATATCGGTCTAAACTTGGCAAACGTATTCTATTCCACCTTTTGTGAAAAATTGACACGTAGCGTTAAGAATTCCATAGCTCACGCGCGACGGCGCCCCGGCTGCCGGCCTGGGCTGTGCGGAAAGGAGGACGAAATTGACGACCCCGAGGATCCCTCGAGTCGACAAGCGGAACGTAGACTTGGGCGAGCGCCGCGTGTCAATGAGATCTTACGCACACGCGACGCGCGCGATCTCCCGACGCATCGACCCCCGATACATCACGGCCACGCGTGTATTTCGGCCCCGGTGTAACTCCATTATCGGGATCGCGCGCCGCGGAATATCAAAAACACACCTCGCGCGGTGCGTACGATTTATCGCGCGGGCGCTGGAAACGAGGATTTATCGCCGCCATAAAATCGCCCCGAAAAGAACACCGTTCCTTCAGGGGGGCGGGATGGGGGGGGGCGTTGCTCATTAAAAATTTTTGCGCCGTGGGCTTGTACGTGGCGCACGCCCCCCGGCGATACGCCGAGAATACGTTCGCGCATTGTCGCTGATATTATTCGAAATTACTGCACGTCGCTGCCGATGAAAATCGAGTAACGAATCGGTAGCGCATACATCCGAGATACAGTCTTTTTTTTTGTTACTACGCGCCCGAGTGCCGGTATAACCGCCGTCGTTTGATGCGTTTGAATGTTTTCCTTTCTTGCCAATGGCGATATTTCGTTTCGTACGTGAAACTTTCGCGGAAACGCGATTTTTATGAGTCCGCTTCAGAACTGCACGGCGAAAAACAGGGCCGATCAATTATTGACGTCTATCCCCGGAATCGTCCGTTTCGCAACGGGAATTGCGCTGAATCGGATGAACGGAGTGCAAATTTTAGCAAAAAAAAAGTGTATTGTTCATTAAAATTTTATAGGACGGTTTACTTTTATACATGGCCGATTGTGCAACGTATTGTAAATGAATCTAGCACACGTAATAACTCTGAAGATAATAGATGATGTTGTCACTAGAACACCGTCGAATCAAGAATGATTTATGCACATTTGTTTTCAGGACACAGTAGGTACCTATCGATGTTCCGTAACATGGGTAGCGTGTACAGTGATGGACAGAATGGTTTGCGACACTTGTTTTAGGTTACATTCCAAAATCTTCTCCTCCGAGGAATATTTTACTCAGTGGCCATTCCGCAAGCATTTTGAGCGTTTTCGCTCTATTTCTCAAGTAAAATTTTCCTCGGAGAAAATGTTTTGGAACGTAAACCTGAATCTAAATGCGCGTTTCTAAACTCACTAAAAGCAAGACGTGTCGCAACTATTCTGCCCATCGCTGTACTCTTTAAAAATTAATCAGTGAATTATCACTGAAAACAGTGAATAGTCACTGATTGCCCGTTAGAGAGTACATGTATATGTGTTCTACCTGTGCCTAAATCCATACGAGAAGGCATCAGCGATTCCTAGTGTACAAGGGATTAAAGAAGGCTCTGCGTTAGGAGCAACGAAAGAGCATCTATCCCTGGAATTGTCCGTTTCACAACGGGAATTGCGCTGAAACGGATACACTGAGTGCAAATTTTAGCAGAAAAAATGTACATTGTTAAATTAAGCTTTTATAGAACGGTGCACTTTTATGCATGGCTGATTGTGCAACGTATTGTACATGAATCTAGCACACGTAATAACTCTGGAGTAGGTAATACGAGTAGATGATGTTTTCACGAGAACTCCGTCGAATCAAGTATGATTTATGCACGTCTGTTTTCAGAACACAGTACCTATTGATGTTCCGTAACATGGGTACCGTGTACAAAGGCTTAAAGAAGGCTCTGCGTTAGGAGCAACAAAAGAGCATAAGAAACGCGCGAGACGCAGTAGAACGAATCGAGTATCGCTCCGACATCGAGGAAATGGCCGAAGTGGAGCAAGTCAAGTCTAGCCGACGCGAGCGTAGCGCGCGGGGATGGTGTGGCAGGTCGGAGCGAAATAAAAACCGAACTACGTATAACTTTGAGACGCGGAACGTCCAGACATATCGGAATAATAAAAAGGCTTGTTGTTCCTTTCTAGTGCAGGAGAAGTTTAACGAATTTCGAACTTCCAGAGGGACAGAGAATTATTTAACATTTCGATGAAAATTGAATGTTAGAAAAATTTGCATTCGAAATTCTGTCGTGTCTTCGAACGTCCCCGAGTTTCCATCTTCGTCTCGTAACAAGATTTTATAATAAGGGAATACGCGACGTCTCCAAATATTAATCCAATAACGTGCTAATTTTGATTTTACGCGTTCGCCAAGCGCGTGCGAGAGTCAAAGGGAAGCAGCTCCGGATCTTGTTCGTCGTCTCGCTGATGCGTTTTCTTGCAAATCCACGGCGCCCGTGTATGCACAAGCGTGATGAGATCTCCGCTTGTCAGAATCGTGGTACATGAAATATCGGTTAGCGAACCGGGGCGTTGGGGGAGGGGGGTAGTTGTCGATGACGTCACGCAACGGCACGATTTACGATGTGCACGCGCGATGTATCGAATTATTTTGTTGATTCAACGAAACAGTCGTCATTCTATCCCCCTCCCCCCCCCCTCTCTCTCTCTCTCTCTCGCGCGCGCGCGCGTTTGCTCGCGTTCGAGTATCGACGTTTCCGTCATTTTATACGCTGCATTTGTCCGATGGACAACGCAGTCTCTTCGTGGCTGCACGCTTTACGCGATTAATTGATGCGAGCGCGAGACGGACAACAGAAATATAAAAATGTCATTACTCCGTTGGTGATACGTGACATTCTATTACTCCGCGCCGCGCGACACGCACGAATGTCCGGCTTTTCGGCTGGCAAGAGGATCGCGGATTTTTTCACGTCGTACGTTAAGTCCATTTCGCGTTTTCACGGGCAGGCTGTCCCGCCGCTACATATTCCTGACGGTATTGTTATTCATCGTCCGGATTTTTACGCGTCGTTAGTACGTTTTACTCGGCGCGAGCGCGAGCGCAAGTCGGCCGTTTAATATTTTGTGTCGTTGTCTGGTGATGCTGGCTGATGCGTTAAACCCCGCCGAGTGTCGAATATACAACGCGCTGTATATTGGCTCGTATCGCTTTAGGTTACAAAAGCGCGTTTTTACATTTTTACGCGTGTGCTCGCCGGCATTGTTGCCCCAGTAACGCGGTTTATGCATATTTCTTTTTGCAGGATTTTTAACGCGACTGTCCATCGAAAAATTTTAATAGCGCGAATTACGGTTGCCCGGTAGTAAAAAAATTGCTCGCTTGATTGAAATGTTTTTATACCCGCCTTTGCCATTTATCATCGATTATTACGCGAATAATTTGGCCTGATGACGGTACATTTATAAATTTGCAAAATATCGGTTCGTGGAAATTCCGTGCCACTTGCTTTTTTCCCCCATGACTTTTTTATTTTACCGTTTTGAGGTTTCGACATTTGCCCCGTGATTGTGCTTTTACGTGTTTTCATGCACATTTCGGAATATTTTCTAAAAAATGTAATATTAAATACAAATTGCTTATTACGTTGCGTAATGGGATAAATATTTTCTGATACGTGAGTTTACGTTTTAGCATGTAGAGGCGAAAAGTTCGAACGTACGAATGAAAAGCGCGACTCGATTATACCAATATATCTTCCACCTGATTCTGACTTTCTCGGGAAAAATCACCGATGAAGGGTTATGAAAATATCTTCGCCGAGCGCACGCTTGAATGTGCAAGTAAAGTACATGCAACTCGGAAATTTTGAAAAATGAGCGGTTAGTGAAATATTGATCCGTCGGGCCGATTAATAAATCACGACGACAAATAGCGCGGCGGATGACGCGAGTGCTAAATCGTAAGACTTCTGCGATTTTCCGTGCAGCAGCGCGCGGAAGAGAGCGAAAGAGAGAGGGAGAGAGCCGCGAAAATCGGGCGTGTCTCGATGCGAAAAATCGGTGCCAGAATTTATGATAGAAATTACAAGGGCGGAAAGCAGCATACAACCCGCCGTATTCGCCTGAAAAATTGCGCTCGCGTCGTATCAGGTTCAATAAGTCAAAGATACGTGCGCGCGTGAGTCACGATGCGTAAATCGACGCGGAACGTATCGGACACCCATCATCCGCAAAAATCGTATCTCGATACGGTGTGAAATCAGCGATTCTTTTTTTTTTCGTTAGAGCCTGGGCCGGGAAATAACGGAAGCGCGCGCTTCGAGACTTCGAGGTTCGCGCGCGAGAAAAACTCGCGGGGCTGAATTACCTTTCATTCGTGCGAACGGCGTAATAAAAATGCGGCTTCGTAAAAATCCACGAAGAGGATTGCGTTGCACATAAATTATGACGCCGCGGAAATATAATTTAAATCATACTGAAAGGTGAAACGAAAATATAATGAACGCGCCGGGCGAGTTGAATTAGATTTTAATGCTATCTCGACGGGAGCGCCGAATGCTAAGCACTGAGTTTTCTCATTGCATAGTTCTGTACATTATAAATTTCTATTGACCTGTATTTTAACCGTACCTGTACTTTTCTGTCCAGAACGCGACCCATTTGCATCGAATCAATTTTGAGTAGTCAATTTGTGAGATCGATTTCTTTCACAGATATTCTTGCAACTTTCTACTTGAAATGTCTTTGTGTTACTTTCAACATCTAACATTTCTGTAGCCCAAATTATGATAACGTTTTGAGCGAAAGAGAATCTTTGAGAACCTTTTTAAGACACAAATATTTTTCGTGCTGTTGTATGATATTAAAAAGGTGCGTATGAAATGTCGGATTTTTACTAATTGAAAATATTGGCATTACTATTTCAGCTTTTTTCGAAAACGCATCTTGACTCTCTAGTCATTTTAAACTTCAAATAAAACAGTCAAAACGCGTTTTCGAAAATAGCTTTCAGCTTTGTTCATAAAAAATATTTTTAATGAAAGAACAGTACAACGTTTGTTACAAAAATTTCATTCTGAAGATTTTTTTTTTTATCAAATGAGTTGCGTGGCAGAGCTAACGCTTCAATTGAGAATGACATTCTACGGCTTTCAATGGAAAAAGATCCTAGTCAAATGATGAGAGAACTCGCTAGATAGAAGAATGAAGATTCATCATTCAATTGTGGAACGTCGTCTTTCTGCAAATGTCAAGATGAAAAATGAATAAATAAGTGCCACGTAACCTTGACTGATCGAAACAAATTGGAAAGATTGAATATCCGTATTATTATTGATCGACCATAAACGAGACCTACTTTTCTCTCAGATTATTACTTGCGACGAAAAATGATTTCTTCACGACAAGCGACTCTCACGATAACTTGATAAAAATCAATTGCCCGTCCTCCAGCTTTAAAATCATATATAATATAATATTTTAATTCTTCGTTAAAAAAATCCGACGTTTCATATGCACTTACCTAATAAAACTCGATTGCGAACGACGCGACCAAAGATTTTCAAAGGATTTGTTTCTGCATTACGTTTTCCACGTTTACAATTTCAGCAATTATTCTCCGTTAACACCTATTTTCTTACTTGTTCAAACTAATTCGTAACACATCGTGTAGTTTTGTTATGGGCTTACCATAATAATACGCTATCAGCCACAAAATATGAACGCATTGATATGTTGTTATTTGTATGCTGCGATGTCTCAGAAATTAATGGATAAATTATAGAATATTTTGAAATATAAAAAAGTCTACAATTTTAAATAATAATAATGCTGACAGTAATAACTTTTGTTATTATCGAGGTGAAATTTAAAAATCACCTATAAGTCTCCGATTTATTTGGTGCAGATTTGTGTAATAGAATCATTGGTTTTAGCTTATGTGCATTTCTTGGTGTTAATATATGATTCGAAGCAGTTTTCCAATTATGGAATACTCCTATAATGAAATGGAAAATACGTCATTGCAAATGCAGGACAGTTATTTTACTTGTCAGCCGCAGTCCAAAATCCGAGCCACGTAATAATAAAAGATTATCTCAAATATTAAGTACATTGTAAAATTACAGAATTTTGATTATTGCTTCAGGAGATAAACTCTTTGCTTTATTCTATTCAATTTTCAATCTTGTCGAGATATTACAAGATTGAAAGCTTGAGGTTATACAAGCTTTAATCTGCGATTGCTAAATAAGAAATTTTTATTTAATTACGAACCAATGGAATAAAGGCGCAAATACGCGACGAAAGTTCTCATTACTACATATTTCGCAACATGGTCTTATTTGATCCAACGTGTACGACCCATTCGCCTCAAGCGCGATTCCCGCAAGTTTAATGCAACGTCTGGAACCTCCTTTTTAAGACTCTCCACCACAGACGTAAACACCATCTTGTGTCACTCAAACCGTAATCTTACAGACTCGGTTACAGCCGCGCGGATTCTATGCGCCGCAGCGTGTTGGTTTATGTCCGCTTTCTCGTTTTTCTCTTCGTTTTCCTTCTATACGATCGAATCGAGAGGAATCTTTGGGTTGGGAAAATCTGTCTGCCCTGGAAAATCCAAACATTCAACTATATCCGTCTCTCTTTACATTTAAGTAAATAATATTAGGAACCAGGTGCGCCGTACGCACGGTGTCTAACAGAATTATACTCGTACGTGTCATAAAATACAGATCGCCTGCTTGTTCCAATTGCGTAGTGTATTTTTTAAATTAACTTAAATTGAGTATAACTTTCATTTGCGGTGAAGAATTTCCAGAGAAATTAAAATTAACATTTCCATTCATTTCTGTCGCGGATAATAGAGAAACTTTTAATTAGAATCTATATAAAAATTTTCAAGAGAATTAAAAATATAAGCTTCTTAATTAATCGTGCAAAGGGGGCCATATTAAAGCAAATTTTTTACAAAATACCATACTTGTGAAATATTTTTCATTAAAAAAGCGGGGAAATAATATATGATTTTGTAACAAATGGAATCGCTCGCTTTGCATAAATGATGTCGCCTATCGAATACGTCTTATTGCGGTAGACAATTAAATCACGAATTACAAGACTAAAGACTTCATGTCGCCAGTAAATAATTAACCAATGTAGGGAATTAATCATCGACGCAGCTGACAAATTTCTTTAATTAGGATTTGCCAGTTGTGTTGATTATTAATTTCCTACATTGGCAAATCAAAAATTCACGAGGTACTGAGCGGCCGAGGGAGAGCCGAGCGATTTGCTTACATCGGTACTGATCTTATAATCTGCGATTGCGAAATCAAGGTGAATACGCGGCCCGGTATCAATTAAATTATGACGTGCGTAACTTTTGCAATTACGTCGCCGGCCGCAGGCAGGCGGATTCGATAGTGGCGCAGCTCGCCGAACTAATTGCAGTCCTCCCGCTTCCGTTCTCCGCGCGCGGCGGCATCGCGTACGTGCACCGCTTCCGCATTAATCCAGTCTATTACTACCGCCGAAATTAACATCTAAATCTAAGCATTACGTTCTGATTGTAGAAAGCAATGTCGTCTAATTAGATGCATTTAATGAATTATTTTACGATTGCGCTCGCGACTTTTGACTTGTCGCTTAAGCGGCACTTAATTAAGGACGCAACATTATTATTAAATATTGTGAACATGCTCAGAAGATCGTACGTAATATGAATCTAAAATTTATGATACACATATAATGTAATATGAGATACACGTATATATTTCTTTAAGATCTCCACGTAGCGTAATTTTTAAAAGCAATTTGAGAAAAACATCTTCGTTTACGTTGCATTACTCATTTACACGTTTCACGTTGCATTATTTATTTACGCATTAATTTATATTTCTTTTTATTTAATTTCTATCCTAAACTTTGTACACCGAATCCAAGTTCACTCTTACAATTAGCTCGGATTGTCTGAAAATTTAGCTTTGCGTTGCCGTACAATCCGCAGCGAAATGCGGACGCGACCCACGGTGGGCAAATGTATATCTTAAATATTTAGAGGCGCGATTTTAATTATTCGCCACATTCCTGCAGCGTGTAACATATGTCACATGAAATTGCACCTGTGCAGTCGGACGTGTTAATGCTGTCCGGCGCATCCGCATTCGCAAGAACAGTCGCGCAGTAGCGTTTCAAACGATTCTAATATCTATCTTTCGTAAATATTGGGAATGGGAATAAGTTTCCGCCCGTTTTAAATTAAACTTTGTCGTTTGTTTAAACAGAATAATACAAAATGAGTTTATTTAAAGTACGCCCCGTTGGAAGCGACAACTTTCCCCCATCTTTCAGGTAGTAAACGGATTCCTCGAAGGAAAAAGTCAGGTTCTTTCGACTCGATCCATTCAGTAAGCCATTTTTCGATACCTTCGTGAGAAGCGAACCGCTCTCCAGAAAGGGCCTACTTCATGGACCGAAACAAGTGGAAATCCGAAGGAGCAATGTCTGGTGAATACGGCGGGTGGGGCAAGATTTCCCAATTCAGTCCTTCCAAACATTTTTGGACCGGTTTTGACATTCTTTGTTAGAAGTAACCTTTTAATTGGCTTTATAGAAATGCAAAACTCTTTTGCGGAATTAAAGTACGTAGCAAAATCCAGACTATGCTGTTCGACTTTGTATAAAAAACGAAAACAAATTGAAAATTTTACTAATTTTTGGCACACTCGACGACAATATTTGCTTGATACAAGAATTCTACAATAAATATATATGTACAAAATGAGACCAGCGTACTCTAGGGACAACATATAAGAACAATATCGTGCAATTAGAACTAAAATTAATAGCCTAGAAAAAAAGATTACTTCTAATAAACGCAAGTCCAGAAATCCAAGTCTAGAAGGAGAGAAAAAGAGCAGTATGGCGTGTAGAAATAGTTGCAGGCCTTTTCGAGAAAGGTCGCTGCCCAACATCTGTCAGATTGTCAGTAAAGCCATGGTGTTGACGATGCTAGAATTTGATCCAAAATCTCGGTCTGAGCAATGTGTAGCTGATAAAATTACTGCCTTTTCGTAAAAGTTGCAATTGATTGGAAAGTTGATTGGTTATAAATTTCTCGGACCGAGTAGAACTTGAAATTAAAAATGTCGATAATTGACGTTTTTAATTCCGTCTCCTATCTTATCGACACCGATCGATCTCGCCATTTAGGATCCCCTTAAGTGTTGCGTGGGAAATTTGATCACTGCACGCAATACCGGACGTCGTTAATATTTCCGACTATAGAACGCAACGCAAAACAGACGGCATTGTTGTAACCGCTGCTGCAGCAGCGCTGCATGAAATTCAGCGAATTCGCCCAAACCGAATTCCAAGTTCGTCCGGTAACGTTAGCCGGCTACGCGATTTTCCAAACGACACCGGTTAACTTTCAGAACGGTGGATGACTCGCGAATCATGGATATTCGCCAAAAGTGTTTTGCATCACGCGCAAGCGAATACACGATAACGGTTGAGCGAGCGCAATGTATTCGCGATATATCGGCTCGCGCTACGTTACCATTGCCATTGCAATTTTTTAGGATGCGCCAGAGGATCGTAATCGTAGGATACTTGCGGCTCGCCGGGCACAGAATTCGCGATAACTTACCGATAATGTTCGGAAATTCGGGGGGGAGCAACGTACGTGGGAAATGATGAAAAATCGGCGGACCTGCCGGAGGTGACTTTAACAGTCAAGGATATGTAGAGATTAACAGTTACATATTTGGTACACGTACAACGAAAAAGTAAGATTATCTAATAACTGAAATCAATTTCGATAATCAGATGAGTCTCACGAAGAGATCAAGTATGACTTAACCAAACTGTAATTTGAAATAGTCGATGCGTATTGATGTGACAATTTCTTTTAATAACGTAATTTGCAACTTGACGGCAATTGAATTAAAAGTATATTAAATTCTCGAACGAAGTATACAACAAATAGAGGAAAGTCCCCTATTTTGAGATAGGCTCCAAATATGAGGTGGCGGAGTTTCCGCTAAATTAATATACATCATCCGGTTGGTTCCGGCATAAATTTATTGCTCTTGGATTGAAATCTGTTTAGTGGGAAATTCACTGTTAGATCGTGTAATCGTTACGAAAAAAGATTTGTGATTGAATTTGAATGTCGAAAACCCGCTATCTCATAATAGGGGACTTTCCTCTAAATGCAAAGTGAAAATAACAATTTCGAGCAATTTTTTACACTACAAATATTCCGTGAGAAGATATAAAGAAAATACGTATAAACGAGAAGAGGGAAACTGTTCGAAACAATTAAACGAAATAGACGAATAGCGGACGGAATCTCATGTTTAATCGTCATTAATCGTTAAGAGACAGTTGGTGAAAAAGCGTCTATCGATACTCTTTAATCATCGGCGATGTAAAATCAGAGAGGATTACTTTCGGCGACCGACCGCGAGCGGTCGTGTAATCTGCCCGCAGCGTGAAAATTTCGCCCCTAAACGGCGCGCGAGTCGCCGAGAATTTACGGGGTGGCCGAACGGAGGTCGGGAGCCGTGTTTTCCGAACCAAGCTGTTGCATTATCGCAATTTGGCCACGCAATATTTATGGTGAAAAACACCTTGGAAAATCGCGCCGCGCGCACGTCTGCAAAATCGAGACGTACGCTATGCACGTCGCGTCGGCACGGATGCCGTTATTAAAGCCGGTCGGCGAAAGCGCGTTTTCACGATCCCAAATTAACGTTACGTCGGCCGCCATTGCGAAAAGAAACACGTATCTAATATCCGGGGTTTTATTATCCATCGATACACAGCGCGGGATCGCCGCGACGGTGTGCGAAGGGCCGGCGGCCCTTTAAGCTCGAACGCGAATCTCGCGTTGTTACTCGGGAACGGCAAACGTAAAATTTCTGATTGCTTTTTTACAAGCGCTAATCCGCGGCTTCCCCGTAATACAGAAAATTAACTTTTTAATTGCTCCAAGCGATATACCCGAATATACCTCGTCTACAATTTGCCATACATGCAATTATAGATAATTAAACTGCCCGGTAAACCTGAAATTTGATACATTTTCCTTTATGTCTATTTGAAGCGATATTTCTGCATTCTATATGCATCATTAACTTTTGTTTTTCCGTTTAAATTAATTAAAGTTATTTTTTTTAATCCACGGCTTTATATTTTACGCATTTGCACAAATTAAACTTATTCTGACGAACGGTAAGATGAATAATTCTTGTATTTAATAAAAATACAAAACTAGTTATTTCTTTGTTGGCGTTGAATCTGCAAATAAAATCACGAAAATTTCATTTACGCTTCTACATAATCGAGATTGCAATATTCGCGTTTCATGCTAATATTATAGTAGTGGTAGATAATTAAACCGTACGGTAAACGTTAAATTTGATACATTTTCCTTTCCTTTCCTATTTGACGCGATATTTCTTCATTCTATATGCATCATTAACTTTTGTTTTTCAGTCTAAGTTAATTAAAATTATTTTTTTAACTCACGATTTTAAATTTTACGTATTTGCACAAAACTTATTCTGACGAACGAAAAGGTGAATAATTCTTGTGTCTAATAAAAATACAAAAGTCATTATTTCTTCATTGGTGTTGAATCCGCGAATAAAATCACGAAAATTTCATTTACGCCTCTACATAATCGAGATTGCAACAACCGCGTTTCATGCTAATGTTATAATAGTAGTAGTAGATAATTGAACCGTACGGTAAACCTAAAATTTGATACATTTTCCTTTATGTCTGTTTGACGCGATATTTCTGCATTCTATATGCATCATTAACTTTTGTTTTTCAGTCTAAATTAATTAAAATTATTTTTTTAAATCCACGATTTTAAATTTTACGTATTTGCACAAAACTTATTCTGACGAACGAAAAGGTGAATAATTCTTGTATTTAATAAAAATACAAAAATAGTTATCTCTTCATTGGCGTTGAGTCCGCGAATAAAATCATGAAACTTTCATTTACGCCTCTACATAATCGAGATTGCAATATCCGCGTTTCATGCTAATGTTAACAGAGCTTACAGCTTATCCATACATATATCCATTTAATTCCCGTTTGATTGGTGCATTAGCAATGCCATTAGAGTTTAGAATCAATCATCGTTGCAAGACTATCGCATTTGTATCAGTTATCGCAACCATGCGGTGATTTTGACAGTTAAAAAACTTACATAAGACTATTAGCGCGGTCGAGAATGCTCAGACTAATTCATTCTAATGTAATATACCAAACACCGCAAAAACATGAGATTAGTGCTCAACGAGCTTACTGCGGGGAAATAAACGTGGCACCAACAGCGGTGCCACGAGAAATATTACACCCTGTTGTTTTAATTTTTTGTACATACGTTAATAAACAATTTAAAAATTTATTAACGGTAACTCTTAAATAAATAAATATACCATTTATTTTGAACAGAAGACATTAAAATATCTTAAATTAACTACAAAAAATGATGTTCTCAAACTGTTTTTTCAGGAAAGTACGTGGAACTGAAAATTTTGATTTTTATTTAATTTTCAATGGATATTTGAGCGACATTTTAATGACAAATTTATTTGTTGGGATATTTATATCGGAAATTAAAAAGATATAAAAAGATAATTTACTTAAATTTTATTTTTAAAAACTGCCCCCCCCCCCCACACACACACGTGCGTACGTGCACGTGTTGATAAACGAATCTGTAGATAAAATCCATCAAAACTTTTTATATGCATATAATGTGATATGAAGATATGCGCGCATATGTCCCAGTTTTATTACCATTTTTATGAGAAAGATGATAATGATGTCACATGAGTCTGTCAAAAATATTATTAGTTAATATAAGTCCGTATTAGGAAGAGTACACATAGGTATCGTATGTCATATTACAAACATAAGGTTATTTCGTAATTAACATACAGTGAATAGGAATGCACGCTATATAAAGTAAGATAGAAACGTACCAAAATCAACACGTGATTCTCTGAAAAGTACCGTATGAGAAACAGCCTCGTCATTTAACGAAGTATATATGGAGGAATTAATATTAACAAATCTCATGCATTTTAAGTGAAAATGGTTAGTCCCCGTCGTGCTGTTTAACGTTAATCTCATCGTATAGACATTGC
This sequence comes from Vollenhovia emeryi, assembly GCF_000949405.1. Lineage (NCBI taxonomy): Eukaryota > Metazoa > Arthropoda > Insecta > Hymenoptera > Formicidae > Vollenhovia > Vollenhovia emeryi. The sequence goes on from NW_011967148.1 coordinate 713,707, forward strand.
TCGGCTCCATTCTCATTATCTCAGATTCCCCCACCCCGTCCCTCTTTCTCCCTCATTGGCGTGAGAAAGTGAAATAAATTGCACGTGTACGCAAGGTGGCGTGCGAACAACGAGTTCCGCAGCCGCGGAAACCGACAGCAAGCAAGCGGAGAAATCTGTCGCTGGACCCGGGCACGCCAGTCCATAAAAGCGGAACTACCGGACGGTCGATCGGCCGGTCGGCCGGTCGGTCGGATTGAATTATGCGACGTGACGCGACGAATATACTCGGCGCTTTTTCCGCGGCGGGAACGATACGGCACGGGCGGCGTGAATTTATTAAATTTCACACGCGCCCTCGACAAGGCGTGTCATCGGCAGATACGGCCTTTCCTGGTCACTCGCGCGTGCAAATCCGTCGAAGATTATGTGCGGAACACGCGTGACGTTTTTCACGGGCCGACTGCCGAAAATTGCGACTCGTCCATCGCTCCCCGTTCGATCGAAAATAATTTCCTGGTTAGGGAGAATGGCTTGGAAATTAGGGCCGATCGGATTTATCGAGCCTCTCTTCCACCGTCGAGCCTGGCCGAGTATATTTTAGCGCTCCCCTAGCGGAAAAAATTTCTATAAATAACTACCAAAAATTGACTTGAAATAGAAATTTGTAAAAATTTTTATATCTTCGTTGAAACATTAGTTTTTTTGTAAAAATATCTACGAAATAGTACCACGAATTACAATGTTCTCAAATCAAGAAAATATTGCAAGTAGTATTTGATGAAAATGTACAATTTGTAAGAATTAGCACAAAACGTTGCTAGTTTTAAAAATTTGAGAAACAACAAAATCTTAAAGAATTAAAACATCTGCTTGCTTGTAGAATATTACAAAAATTAACAAAAGTGTTCCGATTCTAGCATTTTCATGTTGATTTTTATAATACTTTTTAAATTTACGTAGAATTTCTTAGATTCTGGCAGTTATATTTAATTTTTTTTTGTAGAATTTTGTAGAATTATTTCCGCCAGGGTCTTCCCTCGTTTTTTCTTTTTTTTCCCCCACGCGAACACGGAATATGTGCTCGACTCTGTGCTGTACTTTACTGAAATGCACTACCTAAGTGTCAAAAAGTAATCAAATGAAGATTGCGGCGTCCTGCGGATTATGTATGCCGGTGTCTCGCTCCGAAAAGATATAATACCTCTGACATAACGGGGAGCACGTTTTAAAGCGGCGAACAAAGATTTGTCCGGCCCCAGCAGGCGTTTCTCATCCGTATGAGCAACGCTTGGACAGACAGGAGAAAACTTGGAGGTCCAAGGCATTCCGTGCGTACGTGGCGTCCGTGAAAGAGGTGGCACGTATGATAACTTTCCCAGTTATCACCAGATGCTGGCAGTAATTTATTTCCCATACGCTCTCTTTCTCCGTCTCCGTCTCACTTTTGCCCGCATCGCCTCGCACGTTCTCCCGGATAGTCTGCAGGAGTCTGTCTACGAGAGAGGCATAACTGCAAGTAGTACCTATATATAGTTATATATATACATATATAAATATATATATATTTTGAGAGTGCAACGTAAGCGTCACAGTTCTTTATGTTGCTTTTATGTCCCTTCGTGCCGTGCCGAAAAATCCCGGCATACGCGAGAAATGCGCTGAATACATCATCATTATCGCGATCTCCAATTTTGTTTTATTTTTCCGGCGAGAAAAGCAAACTGCAATTACAATGTGATGAATATAAATATTTCATACAATCGTAATTCTATAACATTTGTCCAGAGTTCAGCGTAAACTTCTTCTATGTTTAGAACTTTTCCCCGAGTCTACTAATTTAATAAAAATAACGATAATACTGCAAAAATGTTTTGATACAGCGGTATACCGTCAAAACATATTTTTCGTCAAACGAATATTGTTTCCAATAATCGTACGTCATGCTTTTGAAATGTGAAAATTGTGAATCGTCGAATACACACACACACACATACAATTTATATTTATTCCGTGTTTACCGATCTCGAAACGCGATCCTGAAAAAAAAACGTATATGATAATGTATTCCATTGCGCGTAAAAATCGCACGGGCGTGTGTGCGTGCGTGAGCGCGCGCGTGAGCGATTGAGTTCAAAATTGTCGAAGCTGAAAACTCGCAAGAGTGGCAAGTGCATTGTCCGTTCGTTATATTAATGTGCGCGCCGTGTACATACGCGATGACATTAATTTGGACATTTCTATCGTGTCGTAATATTGACCGCCGGGGACATGAGACTTAAAATCACTATGAAAATTGAAACATATCATAATCGTTACGTAAAATTGCAAATAAATGTAACGAATGCTGCATCGGCATTATTAAAAAATTATCTCGGACATGATTATGCGATTGTGAAATAATAATCATCCTTTCACATTGCATTTCGTGCGTGTTTGTTGTTATAATTTAAAATAAACATAATAAAAGATATATTTTGCATTTACGAGAAAATCTTTATGTGCGTGTGTGTGTATGATCACATATATTCTCTTTAAAAGCTGGAAATACATAAAACTATTGTAATAACGATATTATTACGATAGCTATCTCAGTGATGTATCGCATATTACATCTCGTTATATTTTGTTAGCATTATACGCTAACATAAACGTTGACGACAAAGTACATACAATTATTGAATTTCACGACGTTGTCGCCGGAGAATGTCGTAGCGTAATCGCAACGTAGCCACGATCGTGCAAATTACAAAATTCGCAAATTAATGATCCGGCATTTGATTATACCGCTGTCACGATTATATCGCGATTACTTGCCACCTGAGTGACGTTTGACGCGGGCGACGCGCCGCGATAAAATCCGGCGGACGGTGCACGTTTAATTAAATGTCCCAGTACGATCGACGTGTGACGCTGCGCGTTTTCCGTTGTTGTCAAATTATGTCGCCATTTAATATCCCAATTTTAATTCTGATTCCGCCGATATCATTGCGATCGCATGAAATTTCCTCTTATTAGACAATAATGAAAATCCCATAAATTGTGACAAATTATAACGCATATAATAAACCACATTGTAAAATATGACAAATGTGGATTGAACATGCGAAACGATTTAAGAACGAAGAACAATATTTGTGCCGTCATATTATTATTATTATTCTCTCGCCTCCCCTCTTTCTCACGCTTCGCCGTTTTTAATTATCTAATTATATTTCTGCTAGTGTCTACCATCTGTCACAGATATTTGTGATATTGCAGTATGTAAGCATGATAAAGTAATAATTTGCCATTGGTTATTCTTGCCCGACGAATGAAGAGACTTCTCCGATTACCCTCCTCGTAGAATGATTTTCCTTTCATCTGGGGAATTCGACTTTGCGTTAATCCTTACCGAAAGGTTCCGTGAACTTTTCTCGTATCTAACCAGTCGACATTAGTCATAAACCTGGAAGGAGAGGCAAGAAAATCGGACAAATCTCCGTCGAATGGGAATCGGAACGAGGGAGAAGTACATGTGTAAAGGGTCCGTGCTGATCCGATCATAATGTCGTCGTAAAAAGATCGAGGAGAGGGGAGGGGGACAGACGTCGAAATCCGCAGATGTCAATAATTATTTTGCGAGACGCCCAATTTATGGGAGCCATTGTGCTGCTCGGGACTTTTCGTTCCACAGCCGTTTGTGTTATTAATTAGCAATATTAATCTCAATTAGCTACGAAAATCCACGATACGACACGGGCTTAAAAAAATTGCTAATTGAAGTGCGCGTGGGAAGAAGCGACTTATACATTTTTTATTTACAAATTGTAAACATGTATAATCTATTTATTAACAATATTTACATACACACACCCAATATATTATCAATATTAAGACTTTATTATCTATAGTGGCATACAAAAAATTGTGGAAGTGTTTAAAATGAGATTAATTCAATTTGCAACGCCATTACTGTCTTCTCCATCGATTCATTATTCTTTTAATTTATTATTTCGAACCTTATCTTAATGTTCTTGTAAAAATAATAACAATGATAACAGTGTAAGAAAAGAACTAGTTTCATCATAAAGTCGACGTCGTGTCGTAGGTTGCAGATTATTACAATAAAAAAAGTTAGGTACGTGTGAATAAGTTAAATTTTTTCTTATATTGATATTAATTTCTTATAATTGCTAAACGATTGTCAGATTTAATTATGATGCAAAAATCGTAAATTTAGACCTAAAAGGATTTATTAGAGCGTCAGCTTTTTTCGTATTGTACATACATACAATATTCCAAAAGAGAAATGAGCTCTCGCTCTAATTATGTTCATACATTTAATATAATTGGACTGGCAGACGATTTATCATTAACGACGTAATTATGGTAAGCATTTAATGATTGCTTTCAATTTAGGTACAGTCGGTCTTTACTGAACAATGACAATACCTGATTCTGGCGAGTACAACGAGAAAAAAACATCGATTCGCACAGAACTTGTTTGCAAGCGATAAATGGCTATAATTATTCGCTGAACACGTACCATGCAATTAACGTAACGAAGCCAAATGGGCGCGAATGTTGTGAAACTTACAAATAGCCAAATATAAATCGGAACCCTTAGCGATCCACTTTTTCGCCGCCCTAAATTTCCTTGGGGAACATCTGCATCTTTATAAACGACGAATCTGCATATTATCGCATATCAGCGATAAAATAAACTTTTGAAGTAAAAATTTAATTATCAAACAACATTCAGATTTAATAATTGTTGTCAACTACTATATAACCTATCCTATTTTATTTTGTTTTCATAAAAGTTATAGAGTAAGTAAAACATCCACTCTATCTCTTCTTCTCTGATCACATTTTAAAATAGTAATATCCAAATACGTAATTACGCCTTAAATTGAAACATTATACAGGGTGCTCCGCAAGACTTTGATGTCCGGTCATGGGAAGGTAGAGGGGACTAAGACAAACAGAAAAGTATTGTACTA